>NC_056732.1:1287390865-1287483365 GCF_019279795.1 Protopterus annectens
TTGGAGTTCATGAAGGACGCAGCCCAGGACACCGTCTGGTCCCATTGATGCTGTCTTTTTTGCTTTGGAGAGGGCAGCTCTTACCTGAGCATCTGAGATGTCAGGGGGCAGCACTCTGCTGGGATAGATATTTGCCCTTTTGATGGGGGGGGGGGGAGTTTGTGCTGAACCTGTCAGCTAGGATGTTGGCAATGTCTGTGGGTTCGGTGTATTTTTTGTCATTTTGGACTAATTCTGAGCAAATCTGGGAATTCTCACCCAGGTTTCTAACATAACTAAAGAAAGCCTTGTGATTATCCTTAGTGTCCTGTGCAATTTTTCCCTCGAAGCTAGCCTTAGATGATTTTATGAGTGCCCGTAGTTTTTTGCTAATACTGATCAGAGATGCCTTCCCTTTTTGGGATTTTGCTCTATCATGTAGTAGCTTCCTCCTTCTATTGTATAGTTTGTTTATGGCTGGGGTCCACCAGACAGGACGTCTGCCTTTGGAGGATTGGGTCTTGGTTTTATTTGGGATTGCATGATCCATGCATTCCTGAAGGTGTTCATAGAATGCATTTATAAAGGATTCTGAGGTCTGGGCCGTATTTTCCACAGGCCCGGCGGCTTTGAAGGATTCCACCTCGGTTTTGAGGAGTGTGAAATTCGCTTTAGAGACGTTTTTCACCGTGGTTTTCAGGGCAGGAGGTGGAGTCGGGATGTGAATATCCAGTGAGATTAGTTTATGGTCTGATCTTACCAATGAGGGATACACTTCTGGTCTGGAGCATAGAGTCCCCATGGTGGTGATGATCAGGTCCAGTATGTTTTCCCCTCTTGTGGGAGTGGTAACAAGTTGTTCCATAGCATTTGAGTTTATAAATTCTAGGAACCTTTGGGCTAGGGTGTTGGAGCTAGAGTAATGCTCCCAGTCTATGTTTGGGTAGTTGAAGTCACCCAGTATAATGGTGTTTGGAGAGACCTTCATATTTTCCAGTGTTCTCAGGAAGGCCGAGTGGGGTTCCTGGGTTTGGGAGGGTGGTCTGTAGCAGGCTATAAACTGGAAGGCAGTTTTACCTACTGTTAGTTGCACATGGATAGTCTCTGATGCTTCGTGCTGTGCCACCAACCTGGAGGTGTGGGTATCTTTGATGAATATTGATACTCCCCCTCCTTTTGTGGTTTGGTCCAAGTTTTGGGGCCGAAAAGCATGGTATGAGGTATAACCTGGTAGTGCTGAGGTGCTCTCGGGAGCCTTGAACCAGGTTTCTGTTACTGCACAGATATCAATGTTCTCCATGCTAAGGAGAGTTTCGAGTGCGTGCATCTTGAGGTTTAGACTTCTGGCGTTGAGTAGCATTACTCTTAGTTTCTTATCCCTTGTGATACCTATGGAGGTGGGTTTGTCTTTTGAGCCTTGCCTAAAAAAGGCAGTATGGGGGTAGCAAGAGCCTTTGCCAATATCCGAAAGCCCAGGGGTGACAGGTGCAAGCCGTCCCTAGCGAAGCATCGTGGCTTGGCGAGCATGTCATCCCAGGCTGACAGGCATTGGATCCCCTTTGAATGACACCAATACTTAAGCCAGTTGTTGAAATTGATCATCTTGTCTTCATAACTGTGTAACTGCAATACAGTCAGTGTTGGTGTCCTGTATGTTTTTCGGTATTATGAGATTCAGTATTATGAGTTTTCAGTATTTTGAGCTTTCAAAATTTTGAGTTTGGGATTTTGAGATTCAGGATTTTGAAGTGAACCCATAGATATATATATATATATATATATATATATATATATATATTTATATATATACACACACACACACACATATATATATATATATATATATATATATATATATATATATATACATACATATATATATATATATATATATATATATATATATATATATATATATATATATATATAGATAGATATATACATACATACACACAAACACAACCAGAAACCATTCAACAGGGTAAAGTGTCCTTAAATCCAAAATTAGTATTGTTTATAAACCATAAAATAAGAAACACAAGCACAGCTAAAAAATTCACTTTAATAAAACAAAAACGTATAAAAACATAAAACAGATAAGTGCCTTCACACCAAAAAGAGGCACTTCCTCAGATCCTAAAACAATCACAATCATGGTTACATTACTTCAAAAATTCAACCAATGAACAAACAGATGCAAAATAAATAGCTAATCTTTTGACAAATGACACTTCAGCAAAATGTGACCTATCAATAAACAATAGGATGTGTTTAAACAAACACAATGGAGAAGCGGCACCCAATCCCTAAAAGTAGCAGCAATCCAATCATACTGTCCCATGGGGCAATCATTGTGCAAGCCTCCAATAAAAAACTAACAATAAAAACTTGCAGGGCATAGCCCAAGTAAAGGCTATCTAAGACACACAATGTTTACACAATCTACTGAACTGATCTCTTATCTTAAAAGAGGGACGGAAATCAAAAAGCAATCTCATTGGTGCATAAACAGTGAATCATCATTGGCTCAAATCAAAAGCTCAATTCCAGATGGACTAAACTTCACAGGTAGGATAGCATACTACCATCTAATAAATAAAGAAAAGGGCATAATTAATCTGTGCCAATTTAATTGCCAATACACCCCTAAGAGATAACCCAGTTGTTCAGGATTTGGGAATTTATGTGAACTTTGACCTAACATTTGACCAACATGTGCCCATTGTTGTAAGAAAATACTTATATATTGCACAGCTCATAAACAAAAAGATTGTGTCTAGATCTAGAGTTGCCATCGTCCCCCTTTACTAAGCACACATTATGGCAATCATTGAATATAATGCCCCCTTTCGAATGTATCTTTCAGGACATATGCAAAAACTAGAATCCCTCCAGAGATACCTTACCAAAAGGGTACAATGCCTTAACAACATGTCCTACACAGACCAACTCAAAGCCCTGTCACTATACTCAGAATCCTACAGACTGTTAACAGCTGACTTGTGTCTGGTATACAATGCATCATCCGACCTGTCACTGATGGATTTACTGCACATCAGCAAGTCAAATGGCATCAGAAATACTCAGTCTAGGGATTGAAACCTCTTCTAGAATATCAACAGGGCAGTTTTGGAGGAACAGGTATATTTTGCAGAGTATACCACTGCTCTGGAACAGACTCCCCAGCCCCATAAAGCAAAGTTCATCCTTGTCCATATTCAAGGGCAACTTAGATCTACATATGGGAAACAGAAAATTTACCCCAGGATTGCACCCTGTACAACTAATGGGCATACCTCTCAACTGTACAGATTTGCCCAGAATGTCCAGATTTTTTATTCATATTTTTGGTATGTTCCTCATAAAATGTGTGTTTTTCCTGACAAATCACCGAGGAGTGAAGTTACTAAATAAAGACATATAGTTGAGATTCAGACATCATATTCTTCAGAAAATGCATGTTAACACAAATCCTGTTCTTCTATCAACTTTCTAAGTTTATAAGAGCAATATTTAAAACCTGTCCATGTTTTCGGGCCTTTGTCCCCCTGTGACAAAGGGAGATACTGCAAGTACAGCTATCTGAAATTTTGTAAATAATTATAGGCCACTTGTGAATATCAACATGATTCATATAAGATACTTGTGTTACAAATGTATTAGAACTGTATGTCAGGTGTATTTCAAACTGCTGGTACAAAAGTGTGTGTTGAAAAGTTTTTTGCAAAGTGTTTAAAATCTAACCACAACATGCCCTACTGGAATAAAACAGAAATGTACATACACTATTGTAACTGTTTAAATATATAGATTTTTAACACTGCAAACTGGAATATAGAAGGTTAACTTGCAAAACTTCAGAAAAATAGCTGGGCCATAAAAAAGATGTTGTCTTTCAGTTTGAGTGCAGCAACAGACACACTGTCTATGCTGAGAAGTTTTCTGCATTGTCTTGGGAGTGCTTTATTGTTTTATGACTTCCAAGATCTACATAGATCTGAGGAAAAGACCGTGAGTATGTATTTTCACAGGTAGATGCTAAATACTGCTAGCTTTCAGCAAATGGGGTTTTATCTGGGATAGTCAGATGACAAGAAATGATGCCATTCTGCAAGCTATCCCAGCAATAATATTTGAGATATTAATTTGTAAAGTCTTTAGACTTTGACCTGACAACATCAAGATCCACTCACCACATCTGCCTTGCTTGCTCCAAAGTGTACTGGGATACAGTATAATTCTTTTAAATATAGTCAGGCATATAGCAAAGCTTAGCTTATATATTTTTCTTTATTTATTTGAGACTGTTCTGCAATGTTGTTTCAAATATTTCCTATGGTTTTGAACTCTGATGTCACTATGAATATATATTTAGTATTGTCTTGTTCTTTTATTATTTATTATTAAATATATTTAAACATTTCATTGCAGTTGATCTGTGTAGAGATATTTAAGGTTTGAGAGTACTTGCATATTTATTTGGTGGCACTGTGGACCACTCCTAATAGCCTTGCTCTTGGTCAAACTGCCATTTGCATTGATTGTAACATTAGACCATAAGATTGGACACCCTTTGTTGAGGGGCTTAAAGTAGCTGATAAAGAGGTGGCTAGTAGCAGTAATAACTACCTTATAGTCTGGTTCCAGTGGTGAGGATTAAGGCTCCTTGATAACTTGGCCAGTGGTGGGGTGTCACCCCCCCATTATTTTAGACTATCTACATTTCATGCTCAAAGAGGTTGAGAGGTATGAGAAGAGGCAGTTACTTAATGCTTTATCCCAGGCATGGGTCTTCTCAAATTATCTATGGTATGGTTCCAGTTAATTAACGACCATGGGATGGGTAAGGCCATTCTATAACCAAATGGAATAGTTTATATCAAGCATAAAAAGGGAAACTGGGTAAGCTAAAATGGCCCACAAGGGCAGCTAGTCTAGTACTTACCTGTGAACCTATGAATAACAGGTTTTGTGTTAGCATGCATTTTTATGACAGATATGAAGCCTGAAACTCAAATATCTGTCATTATTTACTGTCTTCAGTCCTTCAGCAGTTTATGAAAAATGAGGTAGTTTTCTGAAAAAATTAAAAGGATATAAGGAACATTTGGAAATGTCATTGCATGATAAAACAAACTGAATAATTGTTGTGTCTTTCAGCTTTTCCCGGTTAGGGGTCGCCGCAGCAGAACTCCAGTCCGCTAATGATTGGCAGTAGATTTTTACGTGCCGAGTTGCCAGCTCTGACGCACAACCTTCAACGAAGGTACGCCCATTCATGCATGTCTCCACACAGAAGACCCTCTAGCTGAGAATCGAACAGGACAACGTCTTACTGTGAGGTGACAACGCTACCGCAGCACCACCACCGCAGTCTGAGGATGAATAAAACAAAATAAGAATATAAGCATTTGGATCAGCATACTTCAAAAAGGATGAATAACGATTTACATATAGATTCTAGTGAATAACAAAGCACTAACTGTGTACAATATAGACTGAAATGATTAATATATGGGATTCCAAAGTATTGAAAATGTGGTAGCAGCTAATAAAGAGTCAGTTTTGCTACAATATACATAGACAAATACAATGTCTAATTCATCACAGAGGAAACAATCTGATGTTTGTTTTTATTGCTAGGTTAGACAGAATGGCCATGCATGGCTTGAGAGAAGTATTACTTGATATTAAGACATCATCTGTTATGGTGACATGTCTGAAGTTGTTTGTTTTTTTTCCCCAAAAGAAGAATAGAAGTGGTTGGTGGAAGTGATGATAGATTCAGGATCTGGATAAATGTCATGTATCATATTGTAGTAGTGGCCATTGGAACAATATCAATAAAATAGAAATGCAGGGGTGCCAGAAAGGGATGCAAAGTCTCATTCAGACTTGTCTTGCTTATCATGGAGGTGTTAACAAGCAAAGTAAGAAAATAGTTGGAGGGACAGAATCGAAGTATGGGGGGAATCAACCTTATCTGAGCATTTGCAAATGACTCCATAATGTTTGCTGAAACAGTGATAAGAAAAGATGTATTAACACTACCTGAAATCTTCAAGGTGGAGTCTCATATATCATTTCTGCAGTTCAGGATAGTCAGAGTTAGAGTTCAAAACAGGAAAGACTTTTAATTAGGTTAATAGCCAATAAACACAAGGGAAATGGTGAGCAATTAGAAATAAGATCAGGGAATAAGGAACATTTAAGGAAAATGAGAGAAGAATATTTCAGAAGATGAAACTGAAAATCGGAGCTCTTTTTAAGAAATTAATGGGAAAGGGGGACCCTGATGAGAAAAATAAGCTATATAAAGTGTTAAGTCCTAAAGTAAGTTATACATTAAGATATATATCAAAAGATAAAAGAAAATATTATCAAAGAAATATCATAATAGATTTGTGAAAGCTTCATTTGGAATAGATGCCAGCCAAGAGTAACTAGGGGGAAGGTTTTGGTTATCATTTGGATAGAAGAAGGGAATGTCTCTTAAATGGGAGTATACATAATATAATATAAATTAATGAGCAAAGGAAAGACAGAACAGACAGACAGACTGGAAGGTATAGAACCATGCCTCAAGGGAAATGGAGATATCTGAGGAAAGTTAACACAAAACTGCCACAGATGAAGTTCTTTAAAGGAGTAAAGTGGGAGTGAAAATATTTGGGACTTGGAACAGGGAGAAAGGACTTTGGGTATGTGATTTGTTAAAAGGAAAGAAAGGGGGTTGTTGTTGGAAAACATGGTAGAAAAAAGGAGTTGTGTACCTTTACATATAAATTTGACTTTTAAAGCAGGCAAACTGAGAGGAATAAAAAGTTAGGGAAAGACTGAACATTTGGGATGGAGAAATGACTGCTTGCAGTACAGGAAGTTGAAGAGTATAGCAAGAAAGTGAGAGAGGAACAGAAAAGGAAAGAACATAGATATACTTGGCATGAGGGACCAGGTCCTTGGGAGAGAGATATAGAAAGGTTACAGAGACAGAAGAGTGGCAAGTTATGAGAAAGATGAAGTGGAGTGGGAAAAGGAAAAAGGATGCTTATGGAAAGTAGGACAATGGAAAAATGTGCTACTCAGTGAAAGGCAAAGGACTAATGTATGAACAACAAATGGCAGTGGTGTATAGGTGATGTTACATGCCAAAAAAAAACAAAGAAGGAAGGAAAGAAGTGGGACAATAAATACTGGAGGTGAAGGGAAGAAGAATCTGAATAATCCACATGCTTAGGAATTTCAGTAGGCCCGGGAGGGTTTGCCTGATCTTGGACAAGTGTAAATTAATAAGGATTCAACTTGTTGAGTGCACTTTCTTCATCTGCAACTCATCAATCACTGCTCATGGCAGAAAACACTTCAGTGTGAATTCTGTTTGTACACTGGTCTGGCAGCTGTTCAAGTAAGTTTTTCAGCTTTATATTTTTCTTTGTTGTTGTCCAGCTCTGGCCTTAGTATACATGGTAAGGACAATGATAATGTGTAGGACTGGCCAAAGCCTTAACCCGATTGTTTCATCTGGCTGAAACATAAACTACATTTTCTCAGTAAAATGCAGGGGAACCACTAAAGTGATGTGGGAGGAGATAGTAAAGGATGTGGAAACAAAAAGATAAGAAAAAATCAAAAGTTATCGAGCTCAAAGCTGGAAAACAGTTGGAAACCAAGTAAAAAATTAAACTTGAGAAAATGCTGCGTTATATTAAATTGTAATATAACAGTGTAACATATATTAATGAAAGTAGAATGGAATTATAAGATAAAAAATGGGAGATAGGTAATTACAGAGATTCCAGAAAGATCTATTTGGGAAGGTAAGATAACATTATACCCCATGTTGTGATATCTTAGCACTGGGGAGGGACAGAGAGATCCAAGACATTAAGACATATAAATGACCATAAAAGAGAGATACAGGAAGGAAATGATTATAGGGATGGCTAACTGTGAGATGCTGAAAAATGAGGCAATAGCAAAACCCTAAATTATGAAGAGAATGAATAATGTACATTATTAATGGTCTAGTTTGTCCAAATAGAGTTGAATTTGCTACCAACCTTCTACTGAGATAATCTTATAGGCACACAGTAGAACAGTGAGGTAAATTATGGTAACTTTGTTCATTGCAGCCAAGTGATCCTCCAAGTGTTTCTGCAGTTACCTCCTACTGCATCTGTAGGTATCAAATATTGCTTGTTCATATTAGCATTAATAATTCTAAAACCATGATACATACAAGGTATCAGAATATTTATCTTGGCACATACATGATGGCAAACAAAATTGTATTGATATCTGACCTCTGCCAATGAGTATTTGTTATATAAAGTGATATAACTTCATTTTTTAAAGGCTCAAGCCACACCCGCTAGGAGTTAAAGGTACATACCCGAAAGAGCTTTACTGGACAGAATGAGTTAAATCCAGATGTAGCTACACCTACTTTGTACCCCACATTGTAGTATCTCTGCCTCCATGCTTCCTTTCTTTGAATATTATATACCTACGGTCACAATGACTCGAAGGAAAGGGAAATGCATTGCCATTTCTTTCATTTTTATGCAAGCTAAGTGACAGCATTAAATGAAGTCACTTGTGTGTAACAGGAGATGCAACTCCTCTGGCAAAAATATGGTGAAATGATACTTTATAATACATTTCTAATGTCAGAATGGAGAGATGAATGGTATGGGTGATAAAACATCAGTCATATCAGTAGACCCATCACTAAGGGAGGCCATGAAGTAGAATAAAAGGTGACCATAGACATGACCAAGGAACAGTTAGTCAGGTTGCAAATCTTCAAATGCCACTGGTTAAGTTCAACCACTACGTACTTAGCCTGTGTGGTACTGTTGTGTGAGACCATTCTGCACCTCCACTGTGGAGTTTTTCATTATTTCATGTTTGTGCGACAGTGGGGTTACTATACACACACACATACACACACACACACACACACACACACACACACACATATATATATATATATATATATATATATATATATATATATATATATATATATATGCTGGGGACAATGTCCCTCCCACATAGGGGTTGCAAAAAACATTTATTTTTATATTAGCATGGAGGATTTGGGAGAAATGTATTCTTGATCTAGGGATACTAAGCAGTTCTTTTTATATATTATTTATTTATTTTTCATAAGGAAATCATTTCACAATCCTCTGCTAAAAGCGTGTTGACTTATAGAATAAACATTACAGGCCTTCGTGCTTTTGGATGTTACTGAATGTAAAACTTAACAAAAGGGAAAATGGTGGTGTTTTCTTTGCATCTTTCTCTTTATCATCATGTTTTGTTCTGGATTCAGACTCCATCAGCATCTGAGCTGCTCAGTAGCCAATAAAAGCCACAAGTTCTTCATTACATCATTGTCACCTTCTTTTCTTTGTATAAGAAGAACGCACATTGAATCAGCTGAACACTAGAACTTTTCCTTTCACACACTAAAGAATTATTCTGCCACCTTAATATGCTCAGTAATGAATCCAGTCATGTCTTCTCAGCATATCAGTGTTGATGTCAGACAAGCTATAGGTTGTAAGTGGTAGGTGGCAACACCTGAAAATGCACACATAGGTAACTGATTAAGCATTATGTTGTCCAGGTAGGTCCATATAACACATACATTTCTGACTTACTATATATATATATATATATATATATGTATATATATATATATATATATATATATATATATATATATATATATATATATATATATATATATATGTGGTGTGGCAGATGTGTTTATTTACAAGTTGTTCTTTTAGTGCATGCCCCATAAGTAAAAGCTAGAAACAGGCTACTCATTTGACATGTGTACATCATGGTCCTACCATGATGCTGGCTGGATATAATTGCTATTCTCTATGCAAACTACCTAAATACTGGGAGAGTAGAATTCACCAATTCATTTATACTATCACCTCTTCAAACTGTAGGTTGCACGTGGTTATAGTGGCATAGTCAGTGGGTATATACAATATCCGCAGACTTGAAAATCTCTGAAAAGAATACATGGTGATTTTTCATATCTGAACAGGCTCTGCTAATGGGATGTATTCCGCCATTAGCTACAGCAAAAATATGTAGAATGTATCCAGTGTCTTTATGCAGATGGATGGGAAATGCATAGTTATTCACCTGAAGGATGCTGGAACTGCTCTATGGCTAAAATATAAAATATTGCTCTAGCCTCGGGGATTAGTGGACTGAACACTCAGGTCATGCCTGCTAAGTGTTCTACCTATTCCTGCCCACTCTGTATCAAAACTAAAGCTCTTGATTACTCAGTAAATATTATTATGTCTTGCATCAAACCTTCATTGACTGCATTGTGTCGCTGGATGGACAGCACTATCACCACCACCTATCTTTGGACCACTATTGTCAGATTATACCGTATTCATTTCCTTTCTTCCTCATATATATGTCATACACGTGCACATGGAAACCAAAGAATAAGGGTGAATGTGTTAACATACAGAGATATAACAAAAAAGAAAAACATAGCACCTAGATGTCTAATACAACACCATTTTAATGAGATGGCATTCCACAAAAGATGCAAACTAGATTTCCCTACACAAAAACTGAGCTTCTTCAGTGCAGACATAATTATCATGTGCCCTGATTAGTCACATATTGACCTGAAAACTAAAAAAATGCATGTTACAATCATTCTTGGCTGAAAATAATACTGATATTAAGTGGCCCAAAATAGTAATATATATATATATATTAAGAAAAATATAGATATTGCACTCATTCTTAGTCTAATATAATACCAGCAACAAACAGTCAAAAAATAACAATGCATTTACATGAAAATAAAAATATATACATACATGTATACACACACACACACAATATATATATATATATATATATATATATATATATATATATATATATATTTTTTTTATATATATATATATATATATATATATATGGGTCTACTTCACTATATCAAAATACCACAAGTCACATCATTGATCCCCATTTCTTCAAATGTACTGTTGAAGAAGTTCCTGTAAACCATTGTGAAATTAAAGAGGTAGTGCTTTAAAAGACATTACTGTAGTTACCTTTTTAGTACCATTGTTATAGCAGTCAGGTACACGGAACAAGTTAACGCTGATCATGCTGAAGTTTTAAGAGCAGTTCCTGCACTGTTCACAAGCTCACAGGTTTTCTGTATGCAAAACATTCTTAAAGAAAAATATGATTGCTTTTTAACATTTTGAATGGAGATCGCAGTACAGTGGGGATGGGGAAATTTACCCTTACCCTACTGTAGCATACCTCTCAAGTGTACCTCATTACGAGGAACGTACCACATTTAGGGTCTTAAAAAGTTCATGTTCCTCGAAGTTCCACATTGAAGGACTCTGTCACACATCCAGTCTTATGAATTTTTTTTAAGTGAAATCCATGGTAAATAGAAATGAATCATATTAATTCATTCAAAGATCTTCTTTATAAGTAAAACTAACATATTTTAACCATCCTATGACCTTCCTAGTTGAAGTTGTTAGTAAGCCAGTAGTATGTGTTCCACATTTTGCCCATTTGTTCCACATTACAAGGGCTAGTGTTCCTCATTTTGGAGATGGAAGGTTGAGAGCTATGTACTGTAGTGAGATCTCGGAGTTGGTATATAAAATTTATAGAGGGTGTGGGGGGTACAAGGGGGCCTGCCCCAGCAAAACTGTTGCAACTTCTATATTTTTGTTAAATTGTGTTGGTAAGTTGACATGGTGCTATGACTGCAGTGTCTTGTTGGATTTGGAGAGGCTGTTCAATGAAATGCGAATTGATGATGTGCGTTTTTGATATAGTTAGGTTTCGATGACTTGGTCTCAATAAAGTGGAATTCGACATTGTGGTATTTCAATATACTGAAGTAGACCCATATATATATATATATATATATATATATATATATATATATATATATATGTATATATATCGGTCTACTTCATTTTGTTGAAAACTTATTTCACTGAAAGTCAGTTTCCTGCGACCAATTCACTGAAAGCTCACTTCACTGAAAACTCAGTTCACTGAAACTCATTTCGTGGAAAGTTATATATGGCCTTTTCCTTGCTGTAGTGCGATCCTGGAGTTAGTATACAAAGTAAGGGGGGTGTGGGTGGCATAGCCCCCCACATATTGTAAACATTTTAAAGCATACAGATGGATACTTACAAGTGCAATGAATAACGCTTTCTAGAAGACAACATATAACCAAACTAAGTGGGGAGCTTTACCCCCCACACACCCCTTACTATATATACTAACTCCAGGTGACACCAGTGTTATATTAGGCCATCAATTATTTTAATGTGAATTTTATTTTTATTTTATTTTTCAGCTCAATATATGACTATTTCTGTACGTTCAATGAAGTAGACCCATTTCGTTGAAAACTCATTTCACTGAAACTCAGATGATTGGGACCAATTACTAAAAGCTCACTTCACTGAAAACTCATTTCACTGAAACTCATTTAGTTGAAAGTTATATATGGCCTTTTCTCCACTGTAGTGCGATCCTGGAGTTAGTATATATAGTAAGGGGGGTGTGGGGTGCACTGCCCCGCACATGGGGGGGGGCAAAGCCACCCACACAGTTTGGTTATATTGTTCAATATATGACTATTTCTGTATGTTCAGTATTTGACTATTTCAGTATGTTCAGTATATGACTATTTCTGTATATTCAATATTTCTGTATGCTCAATATTTGACTATTTCTGTATGTTCAGTATATGACTATTTCTGTATGTTAGTGAGCCATTCAGTTTCTTTCTCATAATTTTATGTGTTGGTACAGCATATAGTTTTTATATACTTTTTAAATTGTTTTATAAATATTTGCACATATAATGATTATGTCAGCACTGAGAAAGTTCCACTTTTGAGAGGGAAACCTGTTTTGTATATTAACAGTAAATTAGTGTCTTTTATACATTGAAGTAGTGTTTTTCTTTTTTACTGATCTCTCTCTAAAAAAATATGTATATCTTTTAGCATTTTAGCACATATATACACGCGCACACACACACACACACACACACACACACACACACACACACACACACACACACACACACACACACACACACACTCTTACATATCACATTTTGCAGTCTTTCTACATATCCCAAATTTTCTATTCCAGGCATCACCCTTGTTGCCTTTGTCTGCATTCTGTCTAAAGATTAATCGCCATGTCCTTGAATGATCTTCAGTATTACATAAAGTTCTCCAAATAAAGGTGTGCTAGTGCCTCAGCTTGCAATGGCAACTACCATTTCAGTTTGCTTTTGATTATTTCATTTCAATGAGATCCATGTTGTCAAATTAATGTCCCTAAATGAAGTGCAAGACTTCCCCAAACTTCAAAACATTCAGTGTGATACAAAAAGCAGCCATGAAACTTCCTATTGTGCTTTTAATAAAGTATTTTTTACAGGCGGGCAACACACTTTGCACCTCCACACCTCTGTTACTTATATATACTAAATCACTGTACCTCAGAAGGGGGGGGGGTGTATTCTGAAATACCATGATCTCAGATATAGTATAGCACACATCCTCCAAATTCACACTTTAATTTTCCAGGGAATGCAGTTACTGTTTTCTGGCTTGCAGCAGATATATTTCAAGTTATTTCTACTTCCTTACTTCTCATATGACCCTTTTAACATAAACATCCTGTCTGGTTCATGTTACCAAAGTGCATAACTTCACATTTTTTTGGTCCAAACCAAATTGTCACTGTCTGTTTCCTTCATTAGTCACTTAATAATTTGTAACTCATTCTTCAGTTTTTTTCCTCAGCTTCAGTTCACACATCATTAATTGCATACTTATAAAAACATTGTTTTGTCAGTTCCATTTTTTTAATATTTGTATTGAATTTTTATATACAAGAACAACTATATTGACAGCAAAATGACTACTTACAAACATATCTACAGCAAGTCTTGCTATAAACATAGGTTCACAGGTGTGTACTAGGCCAACGGCCCTGGAGCCTTTTCAAGCCTAGCCAATAAAAGTGCCTTGGCATCATGCTGCCGTTAATTCCTAGTGCTTCTATCAAGTACAGCCACTGGAGTGATCCCCAGGGTGGGCTTTCTGTTTCCAATCCACTCATCAAGATTTCTCTTGAAAAGGGCCAGTGAGGTGCTCTACTTGACATCTATGGGAAGTCTATTCCAGAGCATGGGCAGTCTCTGGGTTATGAACCTGTTCCTCCAGCATGTTCTGTTGATTGTGGTAATGAGGTTGAGGTCCCTTGAGTGTGTGGTGTGGAGGGATTGGAATTTCTTTAGGTGTAACATTTCTAACATGGCTGGGTCAGACATGGCTTTGTAAGTCAAGCAGAGATCGCCTCTTAATAGACGATATGAGACAGAGAAAAGTTGGAGTTTTTTTAATCTGTCCATGTAGGCATGTGTTTAAGGCCTAGGATCCTCTTCATGAGGTACTTTTGTGGCCTTTCTAGCTGTTTCAGGTGTTTAGTGAGGTACATGCCAAATGGGGCATTATACTCAATGATTGGTCTAATGAGGGAAGAGTAGAAAGAGAGATGATGACCTCTTTCTTCCTGGATGCAAAACCCTTGGTAATGAGATGTGCCACATATAAGGACTTTCTGACCACAGTGGCAATGTAGTGGTCGAAGGAGAGGTCGCTGTCAACCTGTGTCCCAGATCTCTTATAACGCCTTCAGTGTTCAGTGGGCTACCGTCAATGTGGTAATTAGTAGGAACTGAGTTTTTCCCAAAGGAAATGATGACGCATTTTTTGGCATTAAGCTTAAGGCCATGGTTTCAACACCAGTCATTGGTCTCAGTGAGGCCTTTCTGTAGGATGATTACATCACATTACTAAAATTCATTAGACAGTCAAAAACTGCCCATAGAAAATAGATTAATTTTCCCTATTAACACATTTAATTTTATCCAGCAATTATATGTTGCGATTATTGTGTTTGTTTTCTTTTTTATTATAGGCATTTATTTATAACTCACAATAGTGACAGTATTTATAAATGAAGGGGCAATTTCATTTTGCAATTCTTTGTAGTCATTTTCCTGGATATTGCCAATAAGCTTTAGAGAAGTGGAAACTCAGACTTGGCTGCACATCTGGGAATTGGAGTATTAAATAGCACCAACAGTTTAGTTAATATGTATTTATCAGACTACATACTTGCAGGAAGCATTGTTTTCTCCCCAAAAGGTAGTAGAACTTTGCAGTCATAAACCATATGCTGCCATTCTGCTTTGATTAACCTCCAACAACCAATGCCTTCCTTTTTTTAATATAATTTCAACTTTAAGTGGAGTGATGAATGATCTCTGTAAATCATTTTTTATATATTGCAGTTAAAGTTGAGGCATTCATTTGGATAGCATAATCTTAATAGTTATCTTTGATATGAAATTTACAGTTCTTAATAATTTTACATATTTTGGATAATTATGATCTTCCTACCACACTAGCTGTTTCAAGATTGCTTAGAAAATCAAGAATATGTATTTTTTAATTTTATCTGACATTAGTCAGCTTCAGAGATTAAGAATGGTAGATAATAAAAGCGGTGTATTGGTTTATACTATAAGCCTGTGTTTTGTAATCAAATTGTGATTCTATAATAAATATTGCTATTTATTTAGTCACTTTTAAAATTTGATTTCAAAAATCAAATCCTTATTTTTTTAACTAAGCATTTTTGAAAATTCAGACTATCTATACATTCCCATGTAAATGCTAAAGGAATGAAGTGGAACACTATGCTTTTATTTCTGGGTATTTACATATAAAATTCCTAAATATTTTAATATGTTTTATGTAAATACATTCTGCTGGATTATTTTTTGAATAAATATTACTTTAATAGCCACTTTATATTATAATTCAAGATTTTTATATATAGCATAGGGATATTTTTCTTTATTAAACCAATATTTTCATGCAATGCTTTTTCTAATTCACAGAATAATCAGAATTTAACCATAAAATTACTCCTTTAATCCAAGTTTCTAGGTTAGAAACTCCAATTTCACCAACTTTCCATTCTCTTACATGACATCTCAAAGCTATTCAGCATTGGTTGGGGTGCCATAAAAGCTTCAGACAAATGTTATTAAATGGTTTAATGTATTCTTTAGAATTAAATAAAGGCATTGTCTGCACAGTGTACAGTACAGCAAAATAACTTATTCCATGTGTTTAATATTAATATTGTCTTCTTCTTCTTCTTTCAGCTGCTCCCGTTAGGGGTCGCCACAGCAGATCAACTGTTTCCATTTCATCCTGTCCTTTGCATCTTGCTCTGTCATACCAGCCGCCTGCATGTCCTCTCTCACCACATCCATAAACTTATCTTAGGCCTCCCTCTTTTCCTGTTACCTGGCAGCTTCATCCTTAGCATCTTTTTCCCAATATACTCTGCATCCCTCCTCAGCACATGTCCAAACCAACGTAATCTTGCCTCTCTGGCTTTGTCTCCAAACCTTCCAACCTGGGCTGACCCTCTAATATACGTATTCCTAATCCTGTCCATCCTTGTCACACCCAGTGCAAATCTTAACATCTTCAGCTCTGCCATGTCAAGGTCCGACTCCTGCCTTTTTGTCAGTGCCACTGTCTCCAACCCATATAACATAGCTGGTCTCACTACCCTCTTGTTGACCTTCCCTTTCACTCTTACTGGTACTTGTCTGTCACAAATCACTCCTGACACTCTTCTCCACCCACTCCATCCTGCCTGTACTCTCTTCTTCACCTCTCTTCCACACTCACCATTACTCTGAACTGTTGATCCCAAGTACTTAAACTCATCCACCTTCACCACCTCTACTCCCTGCATCCTCACCATTCCTCTATTCTCCTTCTCATTCACACACATATATTCTGTCTTAGTCCTGCTGACCTTCATTCCTCTTCTCTCTAGAGCATATCTCCACCTCTCCAAGGTCTCCTCCACATGTTCCCTACTCTCATTACAGATCACAATGTCATCTGCACACATCATAGTCCACGGGGACTCCTATCTGATCTCGTCTGTCAACCTGTCCATCACCATTGCAAATACGAAAGGGCTCAGAGCTGATCCTTGATGTAATCCCACCTCCAACTTAAACACATCTGTCACTTCCACCGCAGACCTCATCGCTGTCACACTACCCTCGTACATATCCTGTACCACTCTTACATACTTCTCTGACACTCCTGACTTCCTCATACAATACCACAACTCCTCTCTAAGCACCCTGTTATATGCTTTCTCAAAATCCACAAAGACACAATGCAACTCCTTCTGATCTTCTCTGTACTTCTCTATCACCACTCTCAGAGCAAACATCACCTCTGTAGTGCTCTTTCCTGGCATGAAACCATACTGCTGATCACTAATCATCACCTCCCTTCTTAACCTAGCTTCCACTACTCTTTCCCATAACTACATTGTCTAAAATAACTTATTCCTTGTGTTTAATATTAATATTGTCTAAAATATTATCATATTTTGTTGCAATTTCTTTACAATTGCATGTGAGTAGCCTGTAAATATTTAATTGCTTTACTATCCCATGTAAATTCACTGTTAGTTTCCATCAAATAATTTAACTCTTTGTTAATTAATAAGGTGTTGGTTTTATTCTAATTGGATTTTTTGACCTGATATTAATTCAAAATAGTGTAATGATTTTTTGTGTTTGTTAGTGAAAGATTACAGTTAACTATTGCTAATAGTATATTGTCACTGAATTTTAAATGTATATTAATAATGTATTTTAAATGTTACTATATCATCAACTGTTCTGTAATTGACTAAAAGTTCAATATCCAAAAAAAATAATTATTTAATTGACTGAGAAATAGAAGATCCTAACTTAACATATTCAAATAAATTTTACTAAAGATGATTGATAACAGATATAAAATTACTTGGAGATCTGAACATTTCTAACAGTTTAGTTACATTGGACCGGTTTACAGAATTAAAAGCCTTATCTAGACACAGATGATTATTGATAGTTCTTGTTTAGCGTTATTAGCATTATCAATGGAGTAATTATTCTTTTAATATCACCCTATGTTTGCCTATTTAATATAAGACCAGTTTGGTATTCCACTTTTATTAGAAACAGCCCTGGCTAATACTGTATCCTATACTATTTGTTTGGTTTCACTTGCTTTCAGGTTGGGGGGGGAGAGGGAATTTATTCCTATCTTCCTTTTTAAAACTCTAAAAAATTTAAAAACATAAGGCACGTTTCTGCAGGGGGAAAACAGAAAGTGCAACACATTAAAATTGTACTATATTTCTTCGATATATTTTTGCCGGTTGCTTGAGATTAATTAATGTATAAGAATAACACAGAGGGGGTTCTTTTTCCTGCTTTTATAAGAGAGAAATTATTGCATATTTCCATGATGGATGGATGTTAAATATAGTTTAATTAATAAAAATGAAAATGTAGAGCATAGCGAAACATATTTTACATAAGGGATCAACTCACTAGTTTAAGTTTATGGCCATAGAAGTTATATATGAAATTCTTAGGTTAGGCAATATGACTAATATAAGTTAAGGGAAAGAACTCAGGTGGATTCTACGACTGTAATCACATAAAGGAGCAGGTATGTTTATTATTCTAGTAAAGTACATGTATTTCTTAAAAAAGTGCTTGATATCTTTTAAGATTTTATGCTTCTTGGATTTGATCTGGTGTTTTATTGGTCAGTGCTTAATTGACTGTATTTTAAATTTCAGCTCGGTTTTGTCCTAAATGTATGGTCTGAATAAGCGATTTAATCGCGAAAGTGCTCACCTTTATTTTTTGTTTCATTAAATAAGTGTTATATTTTACTTGCCATCTGCCATTCGTGTTTTTCATTTAATTGCTGTGGTGCTGTGCTCTACTTTTTCTTTTTTATTAGTTGGTTTGTGGTTGAGCACAACTTTGCGGACAGCTGCACTTGTTTACTCTGATAGTTTTAATTAATATGAATATATTTTGTAAAAGAGGCAAATATTTTGAGGTAATATTTTATTTAGGCCAGAAATTATGCCATCATTCCATCATTACCTGGAGCTTTACTTTCTTTCAATATATTTATTTGCTCCTTTATTTTTGTTATAAATTTTTTTATTTTCCTCTTTTGTTCTAAAAATATTTTTGTATATTGTTATTTAAAAAGGCATCAACTACTTCTTTATTTGTTTATGTTACTCTTCTGTACATAAATTTTCTCATGATGTTTTTAAAAAAAATTCTGCCACACCTGTATATTTCCTATTACTACATGGGTTAGAAATACTGTTGATAGATTAGTTGTTACTCTAATTTTGGATGTAGGAGCTAACTTCTGAAAGCCTTTATGATATAGATAACAAGCATGTAGTTTAACCTTTCCTAAACTAATGGAAACTTTCTGCTGTGTGAGCTTCTGAAACTCTGGATAGAATATTTTCATTTCTGATAACAGGCCTTTTTCCTTGGTTCCATCAAGTGCACCAAAATCCTGTCAGAAGCTTTGCTATTATTACTGAAGTGTAAGAACTGTTGTATTTATTTTAGGAATCACTCTTTAAAATATTTTAACTTTCTTATATAACTTTACACTCTATTAAAAGAAGCTAGTCTTCTTGCATTTATCACTACTACATAAGTAATTGCATTATGATCTAATAGGCAACATGTTATCACGTTTACCTTTTCTACTTTAGATACCAAATCATTTGGAATATATATCCTTTCAATTATAGACTGCATGCCAAATCTATTCCCCTTGGATGCAGTTTCATTTAGATCAGGGAACTTACCTCTTCCACACTGCAGTACAATCTCAGATTTAGTATATATAAGTTGCAGGGGGTCTTGTCCCCCTGTAAAAAATAGATTTTTTTTGAGTTTTCATGAATTTTGGGATTCCAAAAACTTGACACACACACATATATATATATATATATATATATATATATATATATATATATATATGTTGAAATTAGTGCGCTTGCAAGTATATTATACATTCTAAATTGCAATGGTAAATAAGGAAAGAAAAATATCATTTTTATTATCATATTTTTGTTTTGTATCCATTTAAGCATGTTTAATCTTTAGGTTCACAGATTGTTATCAAGCATGTATAAAAGAGGCCATTGAGGAGGCTATCTCAGTTTTGCAAAAGCCCCAGATTACTGTTAAACCAATCAACCAATCAACGTTATATGATAGGCAGTAAAGGGACATGGGAATCAAACCCTGGACCACAAGAAACAGCCCATCAACAGTTCAAAGTTTCTTTTTACCACACTAATCATCAAACCTCAAACTCTCCCCAGTACTTTCATCATTAACTTCCTCAAGACTGTTTCAGTTACACAAGCAAAGTCATATGCTACCTGCTCTGATATCCAGAGGAGTCTACCTGATAATATTGAAACTCCACATCATTGAAGATAAAATCATTGAGATGACATCTTTGAAACTTTAAAACATCGAACACCTGGATCATCAAAATCAAACTCCAGGAAAAGAACCACTTGGCCACCATGTTGAACATGTCCTTTCCCCACTGTAGTGGAATCTCAGAATTGGTATATTTAGTTAGGGGGGTATGGGAGTATATCTACCCATAAAGGAGGATGTGGGTGGTGAAGCCCCCCACTTTGGATGGTTTTACTTGCATCATTGTTTGTTTGTTTTTTTTTTGTCTTGGTGGCCAAGTAGATCTTTTCCTTGAGATGGCTTACGGAGTTCTGGGTGTTCGATGTTGGAAAGTTTCAAAAATGTCATCTCGATGATTTGTCTTCGATGATGTGGTTTTCCAATATTATGAAGTAGACCCATCCTGAGATACAAATAGCCACTAAAGGTACATATAAAATAATCCTTTGATAATGATATATGAATGTTCAAAGCACATATATTCCTACTTGAAATAATATACACCAACAGTATTGCAGAGAAAAAATGTGTTCATATTTCATCTTCCCATCATCATATAATAGCCTGTATCCATATGAATATCTATTTAATCTCTAAGGTCAGGTGTAGTCACTAGACATAGAATCAAGCAGACCATGTGAAAACAATCCCAGAATTAAAAAAAAAAACAGAGTACAGCCTGATCAAGTTTTGTCAGTTCTCCATTCCCATCACAGGTTCACATATGAATAATGTGCTGGATTAGTGATCCCAGCAGAGGCCCTGAATTTCACCACTCATGAACTCTTTTTTTCATGAGACAAAATCCTTTTTTCCCCTTTGTCATCATTTGTTTTATCTGTTAAGTTTTATAATATGTTGAATTTTGAAAGGCTGGCAGCTAATCAGCCTAGACATCCACATCCCACCCCCAGCCCCAATTAGGGAAACCATCGTAAAAAACTTCTCAAAAGCCAACTTCACACTTCTTAAGACAGAAGTGGCAAACTTCATGACACCCATGCAGACGAACAATAGAGATATGACTGCCGAATCCTACACAAACGCACTTTATAAGCACTTACACGACTGCATGGATCATGCTATCCCTAACAGAACCAAGATGTTATCCTCCAAAAAAAGGAAGCTAATCTGGTGGTCCTCTGCCATAAACAAACTCTACAACAGAAGAAAGAAACTGTTGCAAAAAAGAGTAATATCCCATGACTGGAGGAACTCCCTGGTCAACCTCAGTAAGAAGCTGAGATCCCTCATAAAATCCCCCAAAGCTAGTTACGAAAACAAAATTGCCACTGACTCTAAAGTCAACCACAAAGCATTCTATAGCTATGTCAAGAATCTAAATGGGAACACTCAGATCTGCTCTGAGTTACAGCATAATGGCACTAAATATACAGAACCAACTGATATTGCCAACATCCTAGCAGATAGGTTCAGTGCTAACTTTACCCTCCTCTCACTCCCTAGAGGGCCCATCTCTATACCAGAAGAATTCAAAGTTCCTATAATCACGGCTGCACAGGTAAAAAACACACTCTTCAAAGCCAAGAACACAGCATCCATGGGGCCTGACAATATCCCAGGCTGCGTTCTACACGAACTACAGAATGAACTGGCACCCTACCTAAGTACCATGTTCAATCATAGCCTCACCTCAAGCTTTGTACCCACTGAATGGCGCACCATGACAGTTATCCCACTTCACAAAGGGGGAGCCATGACGGACCCCGGGAACTACCGCCCCATTAGCCTGACGAGCCTGGTCTGCAAGGCCATGGAACGTATCATCATGGAACTCATAGACAAAGACATTGGTAATCTCCAAACTCTGGACCCTACTCAGTTTGGATTTGTAAAAGGCAGATCATGTCTCCTAAACTTGACTGACTTCTTTGAAGCGGTCACCAAAGCCATAGATGAGGCTAAAATGGTTCACACAGCTTATCTAGATCTCGCCAAGGCTTTTGACACCATCCCCCACTATGGAATTATAGATAAGCTCACTAAACTAGGTATAAATCCCTATGTCACAAGATGGGTTGCCAAATGGCTCATGGACAGAACCCACACTGTGAAAGTAGCAGATTCCAAATCCGACATCAGACCAGTGACAAGTGGAGTACCACAGGGTTCAGTACTGGGTCCTCTCCTGTTTGGTATCTACTTCTCTGAAGTGCAGACCAACACAGAAGGTCTTTGGCTAACAAAGTTTGCAGATGACTGCAAACTAGGAGCCATAATCGAAACTCCTAATGATGTGGACAAACTACAAAAGGGCCTCACTGAGACAGATACCTGGTGTCAAAGCCATGGCCTGAAGCTCAATGCCAAAAAGTGTATTGTCATCCCCTTTGGTAAAAACTCTGTACCCATGAACTACCACATAGCTGGTAGTCTACTTAATGCCGAAAATGTGATAAGAGACCTTGGGACACAGGTGGACAGTAGTCTCTCCTTTGATAATCACATCGCCACAGTGGTCAGGAAATCCTTCTACATGGCTCATCTCATCGCAAAAGGATTCTCATCCAGGAAAAAAAGAGGTCATTGTTCCCCTCTACTCATCACTCATTAGACCCATTATAGAGTACAACGCTTCTTTTGGTATGTACCTCACAAGACATCTACAACAACTGGAAAGACCACAGAAATACCTCACAAAGAGGATTACTGGCCTCAAACAGATGCCCTATGTAGACCGTCTCAAAAAACTACAGCTTTAATCCATCGCATATCGCCTACTCAAGGGCGATCTCTGCCTAACATACAAAGCTATGTCAAACCCAGAGCTGTTGGACATGCTCTACTTAAAGAAATCCCAATCCCTTCGAGCTACACACTTTAGGGACCTTAACCTTGTCACCACAATAAACAGAACATTCTGGAGGGATAGATTCCTGTCCCAGAGACTTCCCATACTCTAGAACAGACTACCTATCTATGTCAAATAGAGCTCGTCATTAGCACTCTTCAAGAAAAATCTTGATGATTGGATGGGAAATGGGAAATTCACCCCGGGGATCACTTCTGTGGCTCTGCTCGACAGGGGCATAGAAAAATAATTTTCTTGGGTGGCGAAAGCCAGGGTACATTTTTTGGCTAGGCTTGTATGGGCCCTAGGGCCGATAGCCTAGTACCTACCTATGAACATATGAACCTATGACTTCAGTGTTGATGAATTTGCATTTCAACAGTGTATATATATATATATATATATATATATATATATATATATATATATATATATATACACACACACACACACACACACACACACACACACACACACACACACACACACACACATGTTTCAATAATTTACCAACAAAATAATGCAGGTGTATATCAAGGAGAAAGAAAATGAGCTGCACAGGATGCAAAGCAGCATGTTCTCAACAGTTACTGAAAGTGAACAGCTATAAGAGTCATCTTTTTATTAAGCATAATAAAAAAATTATTATCTAAAAGATATTAATCTGCCAAGTATACTAGCAGTAATGCTATTTTAACAAGATTTATGGCTATTTATAGGTGATATCATGAACAGACCATTTAAAATAACTTGACTCGTCTAGTGTAGGAACAAATGTAGAAAACAAGAAAAACAGGATTTATTAGACTACTGCTCAAATGCAAATATAAACTTTATAGCCCTAGGAGCCACACTGATCTCTTTTATTTTATCCTGCAATCTCCCACAAGGCACCATGTCAAAAACCTTTCTGAAGTCTAGAAATGCCATACAGAGGGACTCTGGCTGATCAATTTCACAGATGACTGCACGCTGGGAGCCATGATTAACTCCCCAAGTGATGTAGACATCCTACAGAAAGGCCTTGCTGAGACCAACAACTGTTTTGAAACCATAGCCTTAAGCTTAATGCCAAAAAATGCATCATCATCCCCTCTGGGAAAAACTCAGTTCCCAGTAATTACCACATTGATGGGAGCCAACTGAACACTGAAGGTGTTATAAGAGATCTGGGAACACAGGTTGACAGCAACCTCTCCATCTACCACCACATTGCCACTGTGGTCAGAAAGTCCTTATATGTGGCACATCTCATTACTAAGGGTTTTGCATCCAGGAAGAAAGAGGTTATCATCTCTCTCTACTCTTCCCACAATAGGCCAGTCATCGAGTATAGTGCCCCATTTGGTATGTACCTCACTAGACTGATGCAACAGCTGGAAAAAGAGGATCCTAAGCCTTAAACACATGTCCTACATGGACATACTCAAAAAACTCCAGCTATTCTCTCTCATATCATCTACTAAGAGGTGATCTCTGCTTGACTTACAAAGCCATGTCTGACCCAGCTCTGTTAGAAATGCTACATCTAAAGAAATCCCTATCCCTCCACACCACATGCTCCAGAGACCTCAACCTCATTACCACAATCAACAGAACATGCTGAAGGGACAGGTTCATACCCGGAGACTGCCCATGCTCTGGAATAGACTTCCCATACATGTCAAGCAGTGCACCTCACTGGCCCTCTACAACAGAAATCTTGATGAGTGCATGGGAAATAGAAAGTTCACCCAGGGGATCACTCCAGTGTCTCTACTTGATAGAGGCACTGGGAACTAATGCTGGGCAGCAAGATGCCAGGGCACATCTATGGGCTAGGCTTGTAAAGGCTCCAGGGCCATTAGCATAGTACACACCTATGAACATCCACCTGAGTGCCTATTTCAAAATGGGTGTATTATACTTGCTCTGATCTGTACAAGCTACAGTTTTGTGTAGTTCACCACTAGTGATTCATTTTATTTTTACAGCATCTCTCCTCTGTCAAGAGATAAGCTGCACTCTTCTGACAATGGTTCTGTCAAAGCATTAGCTATTTTAATATTCTTAAAGGGGAATTAAACTCTTACTACCACAACCAACAAGTTGAAAATGCAGTTCATTGAAGGTCATTATGAACAGAGCTTCTCTTGCCCAGTATGTAGAGTAACCTCAGAGGTGGCTGTTTTACATAGGGAGAGCAAGGGAAGCAGTCCACTATAGGGGGTAGTGGGGTGGGCTTTGGTCCTTCACAAAACAGTGTTTAACTCATTAACACCTCTGAGTTGGGGAATGCCAAACTCTAGCAGCGTGCAGGCATCCTGACATTCCAGAGCATTTTCTGAAAGATAAGTCAAGTAAATGTAAATATCTTGTGAATTGTAAACTGCTGTTAAAAAGATGTAAACAGTAATGTTGTCACAAATTTTTTTTCTTTACAATGGCAATTCAGTGCACATACAGTCTTTACATCACTTATATAATGCATTGTAATGGAGATAAATGAAAAATATATTTTTCTCTAAAGATTAACAAACAACTTTTTAGATCTTCAGTGATGTACAACCTAACATGTACTGTCAAACACTTTTAAATCAAACGTAAGGAATTCCTTTCTGACTACTTATAAATTGTGATATTTATAGAAATACTAAAAAATGTGTTTATTGGTATAATTAACAACACAATGCTGAATATCTCTCAAATGTACAATTCACAGTGGAAATATCAGTGACAATTTTTTTCAGTTATCCAAGATTTTACCCATTGTCATGTAATAGTTTGTAAGTCACTTGGATTTTGGAAATATTACTGTACATATGGAAATACTGCATAACTTCAGACTAATTAAAAACAGTTAGCAATGTTTCCAGTGTGCTATACATGGACAGTGACAATACCAATGCACATTTTTGTCACCCACTATGACATTTCACACCATACCCCTAAATAAACATGTAGTTCTACTATTAGGAAAATATGAATATAGATATAAAAATGTGAAAATATGAATAACAGGTGACTCTGATAATGTCTCCACTCCAGGACATTCCTAGGTTAACAATCTCAGCAAAATTTGTTAACGTATTCCTTGCCCTGTCTTGTTGACATTTATTATTTGATTAGTCATTTAGTTAAGGCAGCCAGCCCCCTCACCCCCAAAAAAATGTCATGACACCTTAAAGAGCTATGGTCTATGCTGATTTAAACAGAAGTATACAAAAATGCACAAGTAGGCACAAATGAGGTAAGTTCATTGTTTGAATGCCATTTCCGACGGTTTTCTTACATTCCAAATGGAATTTGAAATGAAAATGTTTGATAATGTTCTCTATATACTCCTCTTAAAGGCATTACATGTGGATTACAAGTTTTATCATCTTTCAGCACTTTTAGCTCTTTCTCCAGCTCTGATCTGTAGAGTCTCCCATATGTTCATTTTTCTCTTTTATTTTGAATATAAAGTGAAAAACTGTGTAAATATTATATAATAAAACTAGTACATACTGTCTGAGTCAGCTCAACAGCAAATTTATTAAGGCACACATAATGAGAAAATGTGTTAATATATATATATATATATATATATATATATATATATATATATATATATATATAAAGTCGGACAGATGAAGGCTACTGGGGAGGAAGAGAGTACGAGTAAGGAGTAAAAGTGACAATTGCGTGATGGAAAGATATGCTTTAAGTTCTGCAAAATATTTTCAGGTCTATCTGTTCTTAAAGGAAACCTTGAGTTTCAAACAGAAAGTGGTTTAAGAACAATTTTCTTAATGTTGCTTGTTAGGTCTCTCCAAAAAAAATAGGTAGATGTACAAAAGGTTTTCTTCCCATAGTATTTTTTTGTTTCTTTTTCTGATTTCTGTTACAAGAGATCCTACAAAGGGGAATACCCTTGAGATATGTATCTGGAGATAAGGTTCACAATTTCCCAACATTTCAGCTTTATGCAGAAGTTTAATAGATGCACCTGGGTACTGCACTAGTGTTTGTGGATAAATGTAAGTCATCAAACCAGAGCAGGAGAATGGATGTAGTTTGCTAAGCCATGTCTGTTAAAACGTCAACAGGTCCCTCTTATAGGGAGAAGTGAGAATTCTACCCCAGTACAGAAGTTGTAGAAGGCTGATTTTGGCTACTCCCAGTATTTGACATTTGAAATGGGGAAATTTTAGTTCTCATTGAACAAGGAAAGGTGAAATTAAGAAATTTGCTAGTTTGCAAGCTGAGCCATTGATAGCAGTGTGTGTGTGTGGGGGGGGGGGGGGTAGTTTCACCTCATTTAATAGATGCACCTGGGTACTGCACTAGTGTTTGTGGATAAATGTAAGTCATCAAACCAGAGCAGGAGAATGGAAGTAGTTTGCTAAGCCATGTCTGTTAAAATGTCAACTGGTCCCTCTTAAAGGGAGAAGTGACAATTCTACCCCAGTACAGAAGCTGTAAAAGGTTGATTTTGGCTACTCCCAGAATTTGACATTTGAAATGGGGAAATTTTAGTTCTCATTGAACTAGGAAATGTGAAATTAAGAAATTTGCTAGTTTGCAAGCTGAGCCATTGATAGCAGTGGGTGTAGTTTCACCTCATCACTGATATTTTGTCCTGCCTTATATACGTGGTACATTTTGAGTTATCGCTGCTTAATATCTGAGCTTTGGCCGGCTAACATCTACCTGAAGTCAACTGGACGTATAAGTGAATTTAACTACATTTTTATCTGCTCTTTTTCATATAGTACTGTATCTAATTTATTTATTTGTGTTTTTCACTGAATATTAACTCAACTGAAGTTGTGGTTGTCGCTCTACATAGTACTTGTTAGAATGTCTGTGTAGCCATTGATATCAGTGAGGGGTAGTTTCACCTCATCGCTAATATTCTGTCCTGCCTTATATAAGTGGTACATTTTGAGTTATCTCTGCTTAATATCTGAGCTTTGGCTGGCTAATATCTACCTGAAATCAAATGGATGTATAAATAAATTTAAGTACACCATTATCTGCTCTTTTTCATATAGTACTGTATTTAATTTATTTATTTGTGTTTTTCACTGAATATTAACTCAACTGAAGTTGTGGCTGTCTCTCTACAGAGTACTTCTTAGAATTTCTGTGTAGCCATTGATAGCAGTGGGGGGTAGTTTCACATCATCACTGATATTCTGTCCTGCCTTATATAATTGGTACATTTTGAGTTATCTCTGCTTAATATCTGAGCTTTGGCTGGCCAACATCTACCTGAAATCAACTGGACGTATAATTGAATTTAAGTACACTTTTATCTGCTCTTTTTCATATAGTACTGTATTTAATTTATTTATTTGTGTTTTTCACTGAATATTAACTCAACTGAAGTTGTGGCTGTCTCTCTACAGAGTACTTGTTAGAATTAATGTGTAGCCATTGATAGCGGGGGGGGGGGTAATTTCACCTCATTACTGATATTCTGTCCTACCTTATATAAGTGGTATATTTTGAGTTATCTATGCTTAATATCTGAGCTTTGGCTGGCTAACATCTACCTGAAATCAACTGGATGTATAAGTTAATTTAAGTACACTTTTATCTGCTCTTTTTCATATAGTACTGTATTTAATTTATTATTTGTGTTTTTCACTGAATATTAACTCAAATGAAGTTGTGGCTGTCTCTCTACAGAGTACTTGTTAGAATTTCTGTGTAGCCATTGATAGCAGTGGGGGTGGTTTCACCTCATCCCTGATGTTCTGTCCTGCCTTATATAAGTGGTACACTTTGAGTTATCGCTGCTTAATATCTGAGCTTTGGCGGGTAACATCTACCTGAAATCAACTGGACATGTAGCTGGATTTAAGTACACTTTTATCTGCTGTTTTTCATACAGTACTGTATTTAATTTATTTGGGTTTTTCACTGAATATTAACTCAACTGAAGTTGTGGCTGTCTCTCTACAGAGTACTTGTTAGAATTTCTGTGTAGCCATTAACAGCAGTGGGGGGTAGTTTCACCTCATCGCTGATATTCTGTCCTGCCTTATATTAGTGGTACATTTTGAGTTATCTCTGCTTAATATCTGAGCTTTGGCTGGCTAACATCTACCTGAAATCAACTGGATGTATAAGTGAATTTAAGTACGCTTTTATCTGCTCTTTTTTATATAGTACTGAATTTAATTTATTGTTTGTGTTTTTCACTGAATATTAACTCATCTGATGTTGTGGCTGTCTCTCTACAGTTAGTTCCCCACCCACCCTCCCTGTTCTTGTTTTGGTGTTAATACTGGTGGCTTTGAAACTGCCCACCCCTCTTGTAGATTTGTATTTGGATACTCTTTCTGGGCCCATCTCATTTGCTCACTCAACTGAGTGCAGTGAGATCATACTCTGATTTCAAGTACTCCTACTGTGTACAAAGAGATCATTTGGGAAGGACAACCCCTGTAGCCTCTTAATCCGGCTCTGTTCCCTCCCTAATAATAAATAAAATAATATATATATATATATATATATATATATATATATATATATATATATATATATATATATATATATATATATATTATTCAGCTGCTCTTACTGTAACCGTCTTAGTTGCTCTTCTGCGTGCTATCTGCTCAGTCGCTCTTACTCTGCACTTATTACTGCTTGTTAGTAGCCTTCTAATTTACTGCCTTCTGCACTTGTTTTTAGTCAATTGTTAATTTAATTACATTTATTTGAACTGTATTTGCCGTAGTGTTGCTACACACTCGGGTGTGCTGGCCTGCACTGCAATTTGAATTGTATTTACTGCTGTTTTAGCTGCTTTTCTGTAGGAAAAAAAAATTCTAAGCTTGTTTCCTTCCTTTCCTGTAACTAGTCAAGTCCAGGTACAGACTTGCTGTATCCAGGACTGTCGGGAAGCTTCTGAGCCCCGTAAGCCTTTTTATGTTGGAGAGAAGCCTTCTAGCTTATCAGAAGTGGTTTCTGGCCCAGAAATTATAGTTTATTGACCATTTGGGAAGCTTTTCCATCTCTTTAAACCTTCTGATTTAAAAGTTTGTGTTTGCACTTGTTTCCTGCCTTTCCTGTTACTAGTCAAGTCCAGGTACAGATTTGCTGTATCCAGGATTCTTTGTAAGCTTCTGAGCCCCCCAAGCCTTTCCGTGTTGGAGGGAAGCCTTCTAGCTTATCAGTGGGAGTGGTAAGCATCAGGTAGCCTATCTACCACAAGAGGAGTGGTCCCAGGCCCAGAAATTATAGCTATTGGCTGTTTGACTAGCCTAGTCCAGTTACAAAGTTGCTGAATCCAGGATTGTTAGTAAGCTTCTGAGCCCCCCAAGCCTTACTGTGTTGGAGGGAAGCCTTCTAGCTTATCAGTGGGAGTGGTAAGCACTAGGTAGCCTATCCTCCATGGGAAAAGTGAGTTTTGGCCTAGAAATTGTAGTTTATTTGGCTGTTTGGGCAGTGTTCCATCTCTTTCAACTTACTGGCTTAAAAGCCTGTGTTTGTACTTGTTCCCCATCTTTCCTGTAACTAGTCTAGTCCGGGTACAGATTTGCTGTATCCAGGACAATTTGTAAGCTTCTGAGCCCCCCAAGCCTTTCTGTGTTGGAAGGAAGCCTTCTAGCTTATCAGTGGGAGTGGTAAGCTTTAGGTAGCCTATCTATCACATGATGAGTGGTTCCTGGCCCAGAAATTGTAGCTATTGGCCGTTTGGGCAGTTTGTCCATCTCTTTCAATGTTCTGGTTTAAAAGCCGCACTTGCACTTGTTTCCTACTTTTCCTGTAACTAGCCTAGTCCAGATACAGAGTTGCTGTATCCAGGACTGTTGGTAAGCTTCTGAGCCCCGCAAGCCTTTCTGTGTTGGAGGAAAGCCTTCTAGCTTATCAGTGGGAGTGGTAAGCACTAGGTAGCCTGTCTACCATGAGAGGAGGGGTTCTTGGCCCAGAAATTGTAGTTTATTATCCATTTGGACAGTTTGTCCATCTCTTTCAACTTTCTGGTTTAAAAGACCACATCTGCACTTGTTTCCCATCTTTCCTGTAACTAACCTACTGGGTAGCACTAGAAAGCCTTAAACTGATACAAGCTTTATAGCCTAGAAGAGAGACTTTGGAGTGATTATCAGTTTTCTGTACTTTCTTGCTGTACTTAACTGTTTTCTGCCTAAACACAGATTTTCCAGCGTTTATTGTGATTGAAAAGCTTGTTTTTTTCACATATTGTACTTATTTGATTGCCTGCACTTTTAAAAGGTTGTTTTTTGTTTAAAAAAATGTGTTTAACTGTTGTAGGCTACACACTAAAGTGCGATAGCATTTTCTGATCATTTGTACTGTTTTTGTCTTATCTTTTCAAAAAAACAAAAAAAAAAATTCCTTGTTTCCCACCTTTTTAAGCTAGTATAGTCCAGTTTTCAGGCTAGTGCTGAATTCAGGGCTGTGATACTAGTTTCTGAGTTGCCCATACCTTACTTGGATAGAAGGAAGTTTCCCTGTTCACCTGTGAGAGAGGGGAGCTTTGAGCAACCTATCTGTCCCTGGAGGAGTGGTTCCAGCCCAGAAGCTAGTAGTTTATTGGCCATTTTGGGCTAATTTCTATCTCTTTCATTTCCCTACTATACAAACTGCGTTTGCACAGGTTAGCTACGGTTAAATTATTCCCGGCTCCACTAAGTCTCCTCTTCAGTTGTTCCCTTGAAACTAGTTAACTCTCAAACTAAGCACTCAAAAAGCATCCTACAGCCCAACACTTGCTCAGACCTAATAGCAAGCACTAATATACCCTGACACTGATTGCCCAGCAGGGCAAGGCTCTTTATTCACCCCTCACCAACCAAGTGACTAAGCAGCTCACCCTACTATTCAGGCATGACCAAAGGGCAATTTCAGGTGTACTCTCCAGTCCAGCTGGTGAATCTGGGTATCCTAAGGCAATGTTACAACTGCCTCATGTACACAGAAAACCCTCTCCTCCTACCACAAAACACTAACATATGCGAGAGATGCAATTATACAGCCAAACTGGAAGCTAAGCTGTCTCCACCCAAGACTGGAACAGAGTCAAGAGGAGAAGGTTAACACTTGCACCACACCTCCAGCCGCACACAGACCTACTAAAACAGTACAGGCAAAAAATACACATAAATGCACAAAATCATACTCAGAGGCTCTAAATAAAAACCTGCAAAAGCATCAGAGACCTCCAAAGCAGACATCCAAACAACCTGCACCTCCCGTCACAAACCAGACAACACATAAAACATAAAATCAGTGTGCTGCCCAATCACAGCCCTTAAGCCAAAATAACATACCTAAGACACTAAGAATAGGTGACTCTATTGTCAGGCACACTGACATCCCATTCACTAGGCTGGACAAGCAGAAGGTTACTGTTAGCTGCCTGTCAGGAGCCAGAATCTGCCACATAACACAAGCACTCAGATCACTCCAGAACAGGTACAAATATGACTCTGTCATTGTTCATGTTGGTGTGAATGACCCGAGACATACCTCCCTGGACTACATGAAAAGAGACATGGAAGAGCTCTCTGATCATGTAGCCCAGGCTGGTATGACCATGACCCTGAGTAGCATCCTGCCCTCACAAAGGATGATACCTCAGTATAAAGAAAAAATGATCAATTTCAACAATTGGCTAAGCTTCTGGTGTCATTCAAAGGGGATCCAGTGTCTGTCAGCCTGGGACAACATGCTCGACAAGCCACGTTGCTTCACAAGAGATGGCTTGCACCTGTCACCCCTAGGCTTTTGAATACTGGCCAAGGCTCTTTCTGCCCCTATAGTGCTTTTTTAGGCATGGCTCAAAAGTCAAACCGACCTCCATAAACAGCACAATTAACAAAAAACTGAGAGTTATGCTACTCAACGCCAGGAGTTTAAATCTGAAAATGCACGTGCTCGAAGCACTTCTCAGTATGGAGAACGTTGACATCTGTGCAGTAACTGAAACCTGGTTCAAGGCTCCAGAGAGCACCCCAGCACTACCGGGCTACAACTCATAGCACACGTTTCGGCCACAGAACACGGACCGAAACACAAAAGGTGGGGGTGTTTCCATATTAATCAAGGATACCTACACCTCCAGGTTAGTGGCACAGCATGATACCTCTGAGATCACCCATGTGCAACTAACATCGGGCAAATCTGCAATGTAAATTGTGGCCTGCTACAGATCACCCTCCATGACCCAGGACCACCACTCCACCTTTCTGGAAACTCTGGAAAACATGAAGGTCCTACCGAACCCCCTGATATTGGGCGATTTCAATTACCCTACCATTCACTGGGAAAACTACCTGAGTACAAACTCCCAGGCCCAGCGCTTCCTGGAATTCATCAACTCAAATGCCCTGAATCAGCTGGTAAACTCTCCTACCAGAGGAAAATAAATATTGGACCTGGTCATCACCAACATGGGCGACAGGTGTTCCACACCAGAGGTCAACCCGCCATTAGTTAGATCAGACCATAAACTAATCACTCTGGATGTCCACACCCCACCCCCACCCCCAACTAATGAAACCACAGTAAAAAACTTTTCTAAAGCAAACTTCACCTTACTTAAGACAGAGGTGGTAAGTTTCACAGCCCCCATGCTAAAGGATAACGCTGCCCAAGATGCAGAAACCTTTACAAATGCACTCTATGAGCACCCACAAGGATGCATGGATCGTGCCATCCCTAGCAAAACCAAGACTCACTCCTCTAAGAGAACGAAACCAGTTTTGTGGACCCCTGCCATAAACAGACTATACAATAGAAGGAGGAAACTAGTTCAGAAAAAAAGCAAATCCTAAGAAGGAAAGACATCCCTGATCAGTATCAGTAAGAAACTAAGGTCCCTCATGAAATCATCCAAGGCTAACTTCGAAAGAAAAATAGCCAAGGATTCAAAAGATAACCACAAAGCCTTCTTTAGCTATGTTAAGAATCTAAGTGGCAACTTGCAGATATGCACTGAACTAGTGCAAAATAGCACAAAATATACTGAACCTACTGATATTGCCAACATCCTGGCAGATAGATTCAGTGCAAACTTCACCCCCCACCTTCAAAAGGGCCCACAACAATATCAGAAAAGTGTAGTGTCCCAAAAACCACAGATGCACAGGTGAAAACAGCCCCTTCAAAAGACAGAAACACAGCGTCAATGGGACCAGATGGTGTCCCAGGCTGCGTCTTGCATGACCTACAGAATGAACTAACCCCCCACCTAAACACGCTGTTCAACCTCAGCCTCTCCACAGGCTATGTGCCCATAGAATGGCGCACAGCAATGGTTATTCCTCTCCACAAAGGAGGGGCCACAACTGACCCTGGTAACTATCGCCCCATAAGCCTGACTAGCCTGGTTTGCAAGGCTGTGGAGCGCATCATCATGGAACTTATTAACAAAGACATTGGGAACCTCCAAACACTTGACCCGACCCAGTTCGGCTTTGTTAAGGGCAGATCATGCCTACTAAACCTGGTTGACTTCTTCGGGACAGTCATCAAGGCCACCCACACAGCCTACCTTGACCTCACGAAGGCTTTCGACACCATTCCCCACTTGGGTATTACAGAAAAACTCACCAGCCTGAACATAAAGCCCTACATCACGAGATGGGTTGCCAACTGGCTTACAGACAGAACTCACATGGTAAGAATATCGGGTTCCAGGTCCGACTCTAAACCAGTCACAAGTAGTGTCCTGCATGGCTCGGTCCTGGGACCTCTACTGTTTGGCGTATACTTCTCAGAAGTACAGGCAAACACAGGAGGACTATGGCTAACCAAGTTCACCGATGACTGCAAACTGGGAGCCATAATTGACTCTCCGGCTGACACGGACATCCTCCAAAAGGGCCTTACTGAGACGGACACCTGGTGTCAAATTCATGGCCTCAAGCTAAATGCCAAAAAATGCATAGTCATCCCGTTAGGGAAAAACAAAACACCCACGAATTACCACATAGGTGGCATCCCCCCTAATACAGAAGAGGTAATAAGAGATCTGGGGACCCAGGTAGATAGTAATCTCTCCTTTGACAATCATATTGCCAAAGTAGTTAGGAAATCCTTCTATGTGGCCCATATAATTACTAAAGGGTTTGCATCTAGAAATAAAGAGGTTATAGTGCCCCTCTACTCGTCACTCATTAGACCCATTATGGAGTACAATGCCCCATTTGAGATGTATCTCACAAGATACTTCCAACAGCTGGAAAGACCACAAAAGTACCTCACCAAGAGGATTACTGGCCTCAAATATATGTCCTATGCAGCCCGAGTGAAAAACTCTGGCTGTACTCAGTGGCATATCGCTTACTCAGAGGTGATCCCTGCTTGACTTACAAAGCCATGTCCAACTCAGAATTGATGGACATGCTCCACCTAAAGAAATCCAAGTCACTGCAAGCCACACGCTCTAGTGAGCTAAACCTCACCACAACAATAAATAGAACATGCTGGAGGGATAGATTCCTGTCACAGAGACTCCCCATGCTTTGGAACAAAATTCCAAACTACATCAGGCAGAGCCCCTCACTAACACTCTTCAAGAGAAACCTTGACGAGTGGATGGGTAACAGAAAATACACCCCTGGGATCACTTCATTGGCTCTGCTTGACAGCGGATCAGTTAATTAATCAATGGGGCAGCGAAAAGCTGACACACTCTGGCTAGGCTTATAAATGGCCTTGGGCAGATAGCCTAGTACCTACCTATGAAACTATGAACCTATGAAATGAAAAAAAGGGAAAATGCTGATTTCCTATCTGACTGAGGAAGAAAGGCTGCAAAGATTAGTCCTCACCCTGAAAAATGTTTAACGATCAATTATAATATATGCAAAATGTTTCGTATTTTTGTTGATAATGTTTCATGGTAACCAGATTTTGAGAGAAAAGAAGAAATACTGCGCCAGTTTCTTGTAAGCAGCTGTAAATTGTTTAATAGTTCTAAATTTAAAAAATAATGCCTAGGTGAAGAAAACATAGCTTGTCTAGGAAGAATGGATGTAAAACATTTTAGATATTTAATAGAGAAATTAAAAAAAAACAGGAAATTAATTTAAAATAAATGGATGGTGGAAGAAAAGAATGGCAAGAGAACGCTGATGCAAAACTAATACTTCAGTGTTGAAAAAAGACAATAATAGTGGTGCAAGAATATTATTCAGTAGAACTGGCAGAGACTGGTGTGTGCCACGCAACTCCTTTCACAAAAGAAAATGTCCTGTATAAAACTTAAGATAACTTGGAAAAAAAAGAAAAAAAAAGAAGGCAACTGTGACAACTTATTTTGTCAGAGAATTCTTAAAGAACAGAGCAAAATAGGGTAATACAGCTGGCCAACATTTAATAATTCATGGGAAGATAATAAGGTACCCGGTGACTAATTAAGGCAGACATGATTCTCTTGACGAGAACATATTTCAGTTTATTTAAAGATTGCTGATCGTGTATCTCTGTAACAGTAGTCATTCATACATTCATCAATTTGAAAGCACTGATTTAAAGCAGTCCTATTACAGGCATAGCCCAGGTTAAACACAAAAAACAAATTTCACTATACAGTCACATGCACATGGCAAAAATTAAATATAACATTATGTATAACATGTTAATAGGCAGACAGACATCTATTACAGACACAAGTACTGTGTACAATAAATATTTAGCATGAATGTAGAACTTCTAATTCCAGAACCATTACTGCCACACATTGAGGCATTATAGGAATGATACGTTTACTCATTTGAGACAAGGGGTAGGTTACACTTTGCATTTGATTTCCAAGGCTAGTGCATCTCCATTACTTTGTGACTGTATTAATGCCACCAACCCTCTTCAGGTTGATGCTGTTGTTATGTCCTAATGAACTATTTAATGGCTGTTATATCTCATGGCTAGCAGCTTTTTGTTATTTGCTATCCTTATCTAAACAAGTTCTGCAGCTGCTTGAATCTGGACTATATTACAAAATCCAGACTTTTGGTGACTTGCAGAAATGTTGCCACAGCCTGTAGTACTGCATTGCCTCTGTTGTTTGCTTGGGTACTAGACATCTAACTTGTTGTGCCTTATCAATCTTGGAACCTTCGCACATTTTGCAGCATTTTAGCTTCTTGCAGCAAGACAAAGCATATATTGGCATGATACACCTGTTTTCAATCAGCCCTGTACCTTTCCAGTCTGAAGAAAACTTAAGTCAAATGGTCAGGAGCCAAAACTGATATCTCCTTGGCCACATTGCTGTATCTTCATCTCTTAATATGATACATTTAGCAAGGGAACAACTGATCATTTTAGAAAGCACTGAGAGTTCTGAGCTTTATCCAAAGCATTTTATGCCTCGGTTATTCTAAAGTGCTGATCCAAAGCTTTATCCAGCATGTTTCAAGCACAACATAATCTAAGTGCCTGGTGTGTTTTATTGCTAGAGAGGAAAATTCATCATATCCTCCTGTGCTTAGTCTAAAGAGCTGCAGCATTTGTACTTTTTTATGAGATATGGGCTCTAGATAAAGTATTGCATTCTAATATTACTAAAATATTTATGCACATCGTGCTTTGCATATTCATATCATGCAGTGTCCATCGTGCCTCTCCTTTTGTACATTTACAACTCTGAAAGTGGCACATATGTTTCACAGATTTAATGATGTGATGTACTGTAAACTGCAAAAGTAGCGGTAACAGCACAGAGAGGGTTAAAGTTGTGTTTTGCACACACGCACACACACACACACACACACACACACACACACAAACTTGCACACGTGTGTGTGTGTGCGTGTGTGTGTGTGTGTGTGTGTGTGTGTGTGTGTGTGTGTGTGCGTGTGTGTGTGTGTGTAATTTTGTGTTTGCTAGAAGTATAGATATTGCAACTTGTATTATGTTCTGCAAACTGAAAATTGCAAAAGCAGCATTTTGAGATCAACTATGCTCCTTGACGAAACTCCAAAATGACCCACATTTCTACTTAAATTCACTTGCCTTGATTTTAGCCATAATCTAAATGTTCCTATTGATCAGTTGATTACTTAGCACTGCCACTTTCTTGGAAATGTTTGCGTTGGTTTGTTTATACTGGTTTGCATTTTGTGGCTACTAGATCATTATTTCAGATGTTTGTTTTTCTCTGCATTGTATCAGGAATATATTTAAACTGTTTGACTTGCCTTAATTCTAATACAGTCTACCTAATCACATTTTCTTATTAATCCAAATAACAGTCAGTACCACAGGAAAATATACGCTCTTGAGCAAAGAACAAGGAAATAAAATCATAAAAATAAAAAACTGCTCAAGACCAGAACCATGCAGATAGTACAGACAGCATACAATGAGTCTCTTCAGACCAAAATCATGTAGATGGTAACAAACAGCATACAACAAGCCTCTTCAGACCAAGGATATACGAGGAATCCAATCCAGTAAAATAAATATATCCTTGGTCTGAAGAGACTTGTTGTATGCTGTTTGTTACCATCTACATGATTTTGGTCTGAAGAGACTCATTGTATGCTGTCTGTACCATCTGCATGGTTCTGGTCTTGAGCAGTTTTTTTATTTTTAACATTTTATTATTGTTTAAGACTCTAACCATCTTATTATAATGCTTACCAGAAATATTTCATACTGAAAAAAGACTTCTCCAGTTCTATTCATTCCCAACATCTTGATTATCCCTGAGCTACAAAAAAATCAACGATTTCCTGCTCCTCTGTCTACTTGCTTTATCTGTTTAGCTAATTTTTATTCTCTGCAGAATTTATGTTTTCATAACTGCAGTGCTATATTGTGTTTTGTGCCTTCCGTGGAAGGATGGGTGCCGAGCTGGAAACTTGACACCGTAAAACTCCACTGCCAATCATGAGTGGACAGGTGATGCTCTGTGGTGGTCCCTAACCGGGAAAAGCTGAAAGAAGAAGAAGAAGGGCTATATTGTGTTTTGGTAACCTTAGAAAGAAAAGAGATTCTGTCATCATATATGTCACCTGTAGTATGCAAATGATTAAATCAAACATGCTGTTCTACTTTACAGAGGACAGTTCTTGTTTGTTAATTATGGTACCTTTCCCTTTTTACTTAAGCTGACTTTTTATTTCACCCCCTTCCTCTACTTTTGGTGCACTGCTTATTCTCTCACTGTATGTACCTCTTATCAAGAATGTGTCAGCTCTTGCTGGCCCATGAGACCTGTAAGGTTCATCTTTATGTTAGGCTTTATAACCCAAATAGCAACAATGATAAGACACAGTTATTAATATCTTCTGGTATAGAATGACATCAGCACAGCTGATCATATGGGCACTTAATTAGTTATGCTACCTGTACCTGTCCAGATTCAAAACTGTCAATAGTCACAGACCCCTCGTGTTTTATTATGGTGATCAGCCTCTAGATGTAGAGGAATTGGGCTCTTATTGCTTCATAGATGGCCTGGTTTTGACTAGTTGTCTAGGCCCTAGACAACCAGCTGGAAAGAATGGGAGAGAGCAGTTACTATCTGCTTTCCCATTCCATGTGGCTCACTGCATCACTGCCACCTGGTTGAATTCTGCGGTAGTGTAGCAGAAGAAATGCTTAGAAAGAATACAGTGCCTTTGACCTGACAAGCAGCACTTCCTACAGCAGCTGAGGATTGGTGAATATGTGAAAGTGAGATCTCAACAAAGGCCCATCACCACAGTCCTCTGCTTCAGCAAGAGATGTGTAGCACTACATCATGGAAGGAATGGGCAATTTGCTGATGTGTGAGAAAGATGACTGATAGGGAGAAGAAAAAAAAATTTAAATTTTAGTGGGTAAGACTATTATTACTGTTCACAGATTTCTTTCCCTTTCCTATTAACTACACACCCTCAGAACTCCAAGGCCAAATTCAAGGTCGTAAAGTGTGGATTCAAGGACTTTATATAATACCTGCTTTAGAAAAAGAACTTACTTTGAGCGTAAGAAACTGCATGCAGACCAGATCACTCACAACTTATTACTGTGTGATGGCATTTACCTGACCACTGGTTAGATTTACATAATGCATAATGAATACTTTGCATAACAATAAAATAAAAATGTGATAGTAAATGGCACAAGTAACCCAAATTAATTAATCTCCAACGGATAAGTATCCATCAGTTAATGGTTAAAGGAGGAACATGCATGTCTATTTTTTTAATAACTTGTACATCTCTGATGTAGTAAACATTACAGTGATCTGAGTAAAGAGCTATTTATATACAGGTTGTATGCTATACACATCAAAATCAAAGGCTTATAAAGTGTAGCAATCATTGGTAAAGTCACCCTTTCATGTTCTTTGGACCCACCACAGCCTTCAGTTTTTAGTGACCATAAGGCATTAATGGCTAATAAAAAAGGAATCGTGGAAAATCCTTTAAAGGACAACAATGGGATATTAAAGCAGATTGCTCAACCTGCTGTCTCTTTTAGTCCTTGTTCATTGATACAGCCTTCAAAAAAATCACCCATGCAGCTTTAAAAGTAATCCACTCAACTGTTTTCCCTGTTAGGCTTCCTACCTTTCCGTACTGTTTTACTTTCACTTTGAAAACCAAGTTGAAAAACCTCTAGATGGCTCTGAAATGATGATGTCACATCTGCCAGAGCTCTTGCTCTAGCTACCGGGATGTTTCCTCCCCAAAGTGATGTAATCCCTGCCTGATTTGCATGCTGTATAGAAGAGCCAGTGGACCTCCCACATTGTGATGTCAGAGCTGCCTTGCCTAGACCACTCTTAAGCTAGCAAAAATGTTAAACTATAATCTCACTTTTCTGAAGAGCCCTACCGATATGTGACAAAGTACAGGCAGAAGCACAGCAACAGCTGCAAAAACTAGGAGCATAAATTTGCAATGACCATGCGTAGACATTAAGTGCATGTTTATACAAAAGAAGCAGATGTCTGTCACAATTAATCGACAACAGTACAGCAGATTACAAGAAGTATACAATACCATCATTTTCTTAAATTACCACTTAAAAAAGCATGTGGGTGCTGTCACGCAAGACTGTGAAATATTTTGTGTTTATAGTGCATCATTTGTTGGCTATTTAACCAAACAGGAAGGAAAATGAAGTGGGAGTTTGATGCTTTGCAAAACAGTGATTATTCCCAGTGCTACGGAGCTTGGTTCTAAATTTGACAGGAGGAGTGCAATAAAAAAATTCTCCCACTGTAAGGAAGGAAAGGATGACAAGAAAACAGTACATTAGTCTGGTCACCTGCTGTGAGCTGTCAATCACATGCAGATAATGGGTCAAATTACCCTTAGCTCTTTGCCACTTAAGGGAAGATGGGTGTGAAGAGGAAGGGGAGATACCTTGAAGAACTAGATTTCAGCCTTCACAAAAGAAATCAAGTTAGCATTTCTAAGAAGAAAGAGCAATAAAATGCACTTTTCAGTTCTGTTCTGTAGCATTTGCACTGCTTGTGTTTGAAGTAGTCATTGAAAAAGGATAACATTTTAACCAAAAGTAGGTGACTATAACACAGCAGTGAATGTCTGTAAAATCAGTGCACTTGACAGGAGCTTTAGGGAAAACGTGGCAGATCTGATGCAATTTTTTGGAGACAAACAATGCATTCTGGGATACTTAGAGGCAGACTAAAGAGTCAGAATTATTTCAAGATGCCAGACCCCATATGATCAGAGTCAGATATTGCTTATAAAAATATCTAAAAAGCTCCAAATAGTCCCAGAGTGGTGTAAAATGTAGGAAACACCAAACCATGATGAAATAAACATGTTTGAGTCTGTGGGTGCGGTTGTCCTTTAAAGTCTGCTGCATAAACATCCACTCCAAATTCCTCTAGCAGACTAGCAGGCAAAACCATTTGCTTGATAATATGTCATATTAACGTAAAGGCTGTTCTTTTGAAATATCAATAAAATAAATAAATTAATAGACTGTGATAAAGAAACTGGCCTTTTATTTACTTATTAACTTTAAATGAGCTAGACTAAATCATCATACTTCCTTTAATGTTTGACCAGTCCTGCCAGAAAATGAGCATCCTTGACTGGGTACTATGTTATTCCTCCAGGACGTGATAGCTGAAGTGTTTCTGCTTTCACAATCTGAAGAAATTACATCTCTCTATCATGCACAGGTCTACCTTGAGCTCAGAAACATAAAGTATTTTAACTTATGACTGTTCAAGCAGCTAGCCTCTAACCCTTGAAGCAGCTTACCAGGGTAGCTTGACTCTTTTAACGAAATCCTGCACTATTTTAGCTGCTTACTACTTTAATAAGAGCATACATAAAGGGCTCCAGCATGAAATATGTTTAAATACTGTGAATAACTAATGACCTTATAGCCCTCATGGTCAACAGTGATTAACAACAGGAATCTTTTATCACAACAAATAAGCTTTCCATCACACAGAGCTACGAATACTAAGAAACCAAAACTATGGTTAGGCCCTGCCAATGTGACTTATTTGTTAACTTTCAAAACATTTTAAAATCTAATAGACAGCATTGCAATGGAATCATTTCTCACCTTGTTCTAAGAAAGGTTTTACCTATCCCAGATACCAGCAATGCCCTATTTGCTGAAAGTTTCAAAAAATTCAAGTGCAATATCAAGCAGTAAACCAGTAGATGAAACTCCTGTCCTTGCTGTTTATTTCACCTTCAAAATATCTGCAGACATGAGGTAAGAAAGTTCATCCTTTAGGTGAAAGCATCTTCAACACTGGAGCAGATAGTATATCTCCCCTTCCAAGTTTGTATAGCTTACTGTTGTTCTTGCATTCCATGTTACTTTGCTCAATGACCCAGGTTTTAGTGACTGAGCAGTACTGTCTATAACAAAAATATTCAATACTGTCATAGCAGTGGAGCTAGTACAGAATATTTCTATTGTAAAATTGTCCTTCCCTCCCCACTTGTAAAAATACTTAAAGAGATAGCCCATAAATACCACCTCAGTTTTTACTGTCATATTATTACCCCACTCATAATGACAGGTATCTGCATGGTGTGTAAATGGTTTTATGTTACATTACTAAAATTATCTGCTCAGAAGTAAACAGCATTAGAGAACATGATATTATGTCTCTGAGTTTCATAAAAACTATCAGTGTCAGTAGTTAATAAGTTCTAGCTGATTTGCCAGAATAGCACATAACATTTTAATATGCAATGCTTTGCTTTCTGTCTTCACTTTCATAACCAGATTCTTAAGTGGGATGATGCTGTACCACAGCTAGGTGTTTACTAGGCTAACAACCACAAGGGCCTTTTTAAGCCTAGCCATGAATCCCAAATCTCTGACAAGTTTTGGTACCCTTGATAAGTGTAAGTAGGGGCTTGGAAGGTGAAACATTTACAAGCAGGGGCCTGGAAGATGAACCAATTATAGGCTGCCAGTGTCCATTAGAGAGACACAGGTACCAAACCAGGGATGAGTTTCCAATTATCCAAGTTACACTTGAATTGGGTTAGGGAGGAACTCTGCTTCACATGGATGGAGAGCCTATTACAGAGAAGGGATAGTCTCTGGGATACATATCTGTCTTTCCAGCAGGTCCAATTTATATCAAAGACAAAGTTTAAGTCTTTAGAATGGTAATTCTAGTGCTTTTTATTTTGTGGATATGCAAAAGGGCCATCAGAGTGGGGTCTGACAATGCCTTGTATGCCAGGCATAGATCTCCCCTCAACAGCCTGTAGGAGACAGACTACAGGGATAGGGCCTTGAGGCAGTCTGCACAGGACATGTTACTTACACCCTGTATTCTTTTAGTGAGGAACCTCTTTGACATTCCAGTTGTAGGACATGCCTAGTTAGGTACATACCAAAGAGGGCATTATACTCACTGTTTATAAGTTGCACAACATAGAATGACTTATTCACTACTGTGGACACGTGATGGTCAAAAGCTAGATTACTGTCTATGTGTGTCCCCAAGTCCCTGACTACTGGGTCAGCTCTAAGGTGTGTTGTCAATATCATAGTTACCAGTGGAGTGGATGACTTCCCTAAGGATACTATTATGCATTTCTTGGGATTTAGTTTTAGTCCATGGCTCTGGCACCAGTTGTTTGTCTGTATCAGCCCTTTTTGTGCTAGTGGGTGATTCAATGACAGCTCCTAATTTGTAAATCTCTGCAAATTTCATCGGCCAGAGGCCATTGATGTTAGCCTTGACTTCAGAGAAGTAAATGCCAAAAAGAAGTGGTCCCAGAACTGATCCCTGAGGGAATCCACTTGTGACTGGCCTTCTGCTACTGCAGAGACATCAGCACTCAGATGTCCTTTTGGGTAGTGCCATGTTTCATTATCATATAGATTTTAGTTAATTTAATTAGTGGATGACTCACTTCTGTGCCAACATGATTGAGTCACTTACATTAAGGTAGGTCAAACAACTAAATGGTTTCACCTGTCTAGAAAAATGGAAGGTTGACTCAGTTTACCTGTTGAACACAGAAATATAGAAATGGGTGATGTTCTTTGACAAAAATAAACTTTATGCATCAAAGGAACTTTTTTTAACTTCTACAAATGAGAAAAACAATAAGGGCTTTATTCCAAGACAGATCAAAGTACAAGACACTACCCCCATACATGACAACCATTATCAACCTCCTAAGATTCTATAAAGTCCAACATGACACTAGAGATAGTGGTAAACATAAAATACAAACAACAATGTGTGCCAAGTGGCTTCAGCCAGTCGTAACCTGCATGCTATTTAGAACAAAGCCAGTGAAATAATTTAACAATAAAAGATTGAGGCCGTGATTCAAAACATGATAATTTGGCTGTGCTATGAAAAAATAGTATGGTCAATGCCATGGGTATGTCCATATGAAGCACCACTTCCACAGAACATGGTTACAATGGACAGCTCATACGAGGGTGATACATCAAAGACCTTACTATATTTATATTATAACTGGAAGGAAATTGGGTGATTATGGTCATAAAGGGGAAGTAGCTGAGAAATGCACAGAAGGGTAATAGAAAGAGAAAATGTCATGGGTGAGGGAATGAGGGCAATTTGTTTGGGGGTAGATGCCCTTTTATATATTTAAAGGAGAAGGATAGATGGGGGAAAATGGAGGACGATGTGTGTGGGAAAGGGATTATAAGGATGGCAGCATGGGCAGCCAGACAAACATATAACACAAGGGTTGCAGGGAAGGCCACACAGAAGATATGGAGAGATACGGAGGAAGGACAAATGGTGATAGCAAAGAATGCACTACAAACTGAACAGGGGAGTGATACACTAGGTAGTGGAACTCTATGATAGGGGAATATGTTGGAGTACCATCTGCTAAACTACACTGTGAAAAACCCAAACAGAATTCAGTGACTATCCTCATGGCTGGACCCAACACTGGCGGCCCGGTGGTCAGGGCCACATAGCTGTGTGTCTCTGCAGATCACACTAGGATGTCAGTCCAAATGTCCAGCCATTGGTCCATCACAGTCCTCATAAACCTGTCCAGCCCACAACCCAACAGGACTCCTGGTGCTGCTCCTTGATAAGAGCTCTACACCAGCAAGTGAACAAACAACACCAGAGGACACCAGGCAAACCTTGCAAGTCACCTCCCGGAGGATGTCCTGACTCCACAGTTTAGTTATCTTGCAGACAAGCCAGCCTGGAAACTCCTGGGACTCTAGTAGGTGGTGTCAATGTTGGTGCAGGGCATGATGGACTAAAAGAAATCTAGCACCACTGCTAACACTGCAGAAAAATATTCAGGAAAAAATGTATGTTCCATTATATAGAATAGGATATGATGCACAGTGAAGTGCAGTATGATCTTAGCCAGGAGTTTCATAATAGCACAGCCAGGTATGCATAACACGTTGTTATGTTTATTTTTGAAGGAATTTACATTTTCAATTTGTTTTAGTGAGAGTGAAAGAGAGTTCAAATTTCTAGCTACACAGTTAGAGCATTGAGTTCCACCTGCAGCATTTTTAGATTTAGATGTCGTAAGTAGCAGTTTGTCCACAGAATGAAGATTTGACTTAGGGTTGTAGGAATGAATGAGTAAGTCAAGGCTTGGGCATTGTTCTGGTTTACTGAGTAGTTTATGTTTTATTAGTAGTTCTGTGTAGGTGAGTATATGTGAAAATTCTAACCAGTTAAGGTGTTTGAGTGATGAGCATTGGTGCGCCCTATGGAGCAGATTAGTGGCAAATGTTGCAGCTGTTTTATAGCATTGTTAGAGTTTGTGGATTACTGTTGAGCTTAAGCTAGGCTGAACTGGGAGGGCATGCCACAGAATTGGAAGTAGATAGGCAGAGGCAATGCTTTTCCTGACTGTAAAAGGCTTAGCTTGATACAGACCTCCTAGTCTTTGGAGTTTTTGCTCTTGTTTGTATATGTCATACATGTGTCTACTACCACACTTACCACTGTACCTATGATCATCACTTTTCTGTCTCCACTATGGATATGGCCATAGGGACAGGTTCCTAAAGGTCAAGAAATGACACCTCATCAATGTCAACTACTTTTGGAGAGCCAATAGATGCACAACTGGGCCACGTTCATGGATATGGCCTATTTGACAGTGCTGCACATTGTATAGTAAGGCAACTAAGGTCCCACATGTCAACATCATCCTTGCCAGCCAAAAAGGTGGTATCTGGTCTACAACAATGGGACAGAAAAAAGAAACAAAGATGTATGCAGTTCTGCAGCATATAGCATGCAAGCAACCTTGTATGGAATTCACCTTGTAGCCAGTTCTTCAGAAAACTTCTCATTCAGCATTTCTTCTGCTGCTGGCTCTGGTCTGTCTGGCCCTATGATGGCAGTCCCATGATTCAGCTGTTTGCATATCACCATTTTGTGCAGAATTGCTACAGGTCTCCAGAGAATGCTGCAGTGCACCACCACTGCAGAGTTTTAAGGCATTTCACCCATGCTCTGCCAGTTATGGTCTGTGTCATATATCATGGCTCTAGAGCATATCTTGTATCACCAATAAGATGTACCTGTGTAAAATTATCCCACACAAGCTGCTGGTACAGGTTGAACATGTTTCTGATATATAAATCACAGAAACTGCCTGGGTAGTTCACAGACAAATTGGGGATAATATTGTGTGCATTCCATACCACCTGACAGTTGGACAGGAAACCATTCCTGTTAATGTATTGGATTCCAGGTAGACCAGGTAGGCCTTTAATGGTGACATGAGTACAGCCAGTGGCTCATAGAAGCACAGAGTAATGTACAATATCACAGAATGTCTACATAGTGGTGTTTCTCTCCTATGTAGTCTGTTGGAACCACATATGCCCCTCCATGTGTTGCAACATGACATTAAGGAACTGGTGTATGAGGCATGAGGCTGATACCTGTGAAACACTCACCATGCTCACTGATAGTTTCTGGCAAGACTCATAGTAATGATTTCTGAATCATAGCCTGAAGTAAAAATTGGTAAAGAATACCAGAAAGTTGCATGCACTACAGGCATAATGTTCTGATTTGAACAAATCCTCATATCACAGTAGATTTTTTAACTGATACAGAAGAGCAGCAAGAAATGTCACCATAGGTTGCAATGTGATCACTCAAACCTGATATTCAACCAGGTATCTAGCCAGGCAGTGATAAATCTGTATTGATAAGGCAGAGTGCCTTCACAGGCCATCTCTGTGTGGATTTGCATATGTGTGCAAATGTGGTTGTGTGGATTTCTATGTGGGTGCATGTATCTGTGCATGTCTGTGTAAATGTGGGTTGTTGTGAGTGTCAGTGGTGCTCTGTTGGACTTGTTGCCGTGATGTGGTACAGTGACATGTCATAGTGTAACAACATTGCTACTAAATGCCAATCGGTGTCTTTATCTAGATACGTGTGAGTGGTTCTCTGCAGGACTGGCTACCTTGATGTGGTACAGATGCTTGTTTTAACAACAGTGCATTTGTGTGAATGACCCACTGTGGGACTGGCTACTGGATACCATTTAGTAGTGCATAGCCTTTTCATAGTGTAACAACATAGTAGCTAAATGCTAGTGTGTGTGTGTGTGTGTGTGTGTGTGTGTGTGTGTGTGTGTGTGTGTGTGTGTGTGCGCGTGCGCTTGTGTGTGTGTGTGTGTGTGTGTGTGTGTGTGTGTGTGTGTGTGTGTGAGACAATAGTCGTCTGTAAGACCTGGCCATTTTGTGGCACATACGCATGACCATCTTTAACCATAGGCAGCATAGACCAACTAGGCAATTGCCTATAGTGTCACTTAGTAAAAAGTGCTTTTCTAGCCTCTCTCATCTTTTTTCCATCAAGCTAAATTGGTGCACTACCTGTTTGAAGCAGCAGTACCCTACATAATTCCCAGTCTTTCTGCTCAATCCCATCCACCCACTTTTGCTTTGTGATTCATTGTTTAAAATGTGGTAGGCTGGATGAATCAGAACATCTGGAAACTTTGAACAATTAATCAAAATGGCTGCAAAATGGGGATTTTGTAGTCAGTATTACCATGAGTGTCTGTGGAAGATTTGAACAAAAATGCATGGTTGGCATGCATCTTGAATCTATGCAGAGTGTCATTGTCAATAGCATTTAAGTATTTGTAACCCCCAGTACGCAGGCTACCAGATAGTCATACCTCTCTACTGCCCCTGACTTTTAAGAACCTCCTTAATTTAGCTTCATATTGTTGGTCATTTCCCAGCAAAGTGTGCTTTTCTGGTAAACTGCTGAGAGTTGCAGTCACTAATTACAGACATTTGAATTTCAGACCTTGTATACCTCGGGCAATGCATACAAATTGCAAAACCTGCTATTCTAGCAACTTTCTAAGTATATAACAGAAATATAGTGTCCCTGATTCTTGAAGTTGAGTGTTGACAGTTATTTAAATGCATTAGTGTGTGTCCCTTATCCTTTTTAATAACAATAACACGTCTGAGATTTCCTGGAATATTCTATGGAATAAGATGATCATCTGCTGCTGTTTGCACATTATCAAGGCTTTGCAGGACTAATGTGATTTGTTGAAGCAACTTAGAATACTTTAATGTGAGGCTACTGTCTGTGCGAAGCTTAGTTAAAATGCATTATACAGCCACCATTTTTATCACAGTTAGACATCTCAAGAGTGCAAGAGTGCACAGAAGTGGCTATAACTGCTGGGTGGACGGGTTTGTCTGTGGATGAAACTAACTGATCCTGTTGATGTTTGCTCAGATTACACAGTCACTAATCTGGCTTTGCAGGTAAATTTTATTTATTTTTTATTTATTTATTTATATTTGTTGACCGGGAGTGTCCGACTGGACGTAAGTCCATTTTCAGCGGAGGCCCGGGGAGAAAAGCTCCACAGTTAAAATAAACAGACAGTAGTTACATTGGATTACATAGTGATTAACAATTTACATAGCAATTACTTACAACATATTTATAGATGAAGAACATAGTACATCAGTAGACAACTAGAATCTTTATCTGTGAAGTACATAACAGACATTAACAAATGTTACAAGAAGAAGTTCCTGCTGATTAATAAGTACTGGCTTATGAGCATCTGAGCTTGCTATAATCAAGGTAGTTAGTGGAGTGAAAAGAAAGGTAGTGGTTGGATGGGGTGGGAGATATTAGAGTGGGAGTTGCAAGGGCATAGCCAGCATGTTTTTAGGTGTGCTTTTAGTAAAGTTTTGAAGTGGGTGCATGATGGTATGGAAGTAATTGTGGGTGGGAGGGAGTTCCATAATTTGGCTATGGTGCAAGAGAATAGTGCTTCACCAGCAGAGTTATTGGCTTTAGTGATCTGCAAGTGATTTTTGTTGCTGGATCTTAGTGGTCTGGTGGTGCGATAGGGTTGGAGTAGATTCTGGAGGGATGGGACATTTAGTGGATGGTTTACTAGTTTGTGGGTGAGTGAGAGTTGATACCATTGAAGGAGGTGAGGGAGTTCAAGCCAGCCCAGTTCAGCAAGTGAGAGACAGTGGTGACTATGGTAGGATGCCCCTGTGGCGAATTTGGCAATTTTGTTGTAGCAGGTCTCTAGCTTGTTTAGATCGCATTGCCTTAGGTTGGTATATATTGGAGAGGCATAAAGTAGGGTGGAGATAAGGTGGGAATTTGCTACTGAAATCTTTGCTGCTTTGGTGAGAAGATGCTTATTTCTGTATAACGCTCCTAGTTTTTTGTGGACTTTTTTTATGGTCATGGATATGTGAATGTCAAATATTAGTTTATTGTCTATTTCCACTCCTAGCAATTTGGTGTGTTCAGTTGGGTATATAGTGGTATTGTCTTTTGCTGTGATGTTAAAGTGAGAGTTGTTTTGAGTATGTTTGGTGGGTTGGAAGATGAGTAGTTTAATTTTGTTTGGGTTGAGTATTAATTGGGCATCGGATAACCAAGTTTCAACAGAGGAATAGGCTTCCTGTGTGACTTTTTTCAGTTTGGGTATGGACTGGGCTGAGCAGATGATGGTCGAGTCATCTGCATATTGTATGAGTGTGCCATGTGTGGTGGCAGAGGCTAGATTATTTGTGAAAACAGAGAAGAGTAGGGGTCCAAGGATGGATCCTTGGGGAACCCCTAAGGAGACAGGTAGTTGGGGAGATATGTCATTCTGCCATACAACGGATTGTTGGCAGTCAGACAGGTAACTCTGAAACCAGTTGGTGACTGATTGTGAGAAGGATAGGTTATTGAGGACAGAGATAAGTTGTTTGTGTAGGACCATGTCAAATGCTTTAAATAGGTCTAGGAAAGTAGCAGAGGAGAGATAGCCATTGTTTTTATGCTGAAGGATAGTGTTAGTAAAGGAGAGTAAGGCAGTGGTGGTGCTATGGTTTGGTCGGAAACCATGCTGAGTATTGGAAAGGAGGTTGTTAGTAAGGAGGTAGTCTGAGACCTGAGAGTGTATGCATCTCTCTAGTATTTTGGAGAGTGGAGAGGGAATAGCTATGGGGCGGTAATTGGTTAGTTCTGTGTAGGGTCCGCCTTTGTGGAGGGGAATTATATGTGATACTTTCCACAGTGTGGAAACATAACTTTCTGACAGTGATCGGTTAATCAAGATGGATACTGGGTAGGCCAGAGCATCAGCTGTGATAAATTATGCAGTTGTGTGAAGATGGAACACGTCACTATGATTACAGAGTATTTGTGTGAAACAAACTTGAATTAGTTCATACTTTCAGAGATTCATAGGTTCATACTAGGCTATTTGCCCTTTTAAGCTTAGCTAATTTCACTTTTTCTACTTAAATTAACGTATCTCATGTGGTTAGAGATTGGTCTTACCTATACCATGGTCAGCAATAAGAAGTTATGTACCTACCATAACGTTCCATGTTAGTTGTCTTCTTCTCGCCTTCTTTCTTGCTGGTTGGGTTCGGAGCCGATCTTCGGCTCCGACTCGGCCATTTTCTAAAGCTCAAGAGCTATTTACTGGCTCAAGGCCTCCCTATATCCCACAATGCCTGGCGCTAGATCCCCAGTCCCCAGATCTCATTTGGAAGACCTAACACCATAACAATACAAAAGGAAAACTGTCCAAATAGCAAGACTTCAGCTATAGGGCTAAAGAAAGGTAGAGGACATAAATCGGGTAAGACTCAGCCAGTGACAAGACTCGTAGGAGGACTCTTCTCGGTCTATATATGCTAGGGGGATGGAGGGTGGGACGCAAGAAAGAAGGCGAGAAGAAGACAACTAACATGGAACATTATGGTAGGTACATAATTTCTTAATGTTAAGTTGTCTCTCTCGCCTTCATTCTTGCTGGTTGGGACAGCATCTTTAGCACCTTAGTCCTGGGTGGCTCATCGGAACAGACTCTTGAGCACAGTGGAACCAAAATCAGCTCTACTCCTAGAGGCCACATCCAATTTATAATGTGAAATGAAGGTATGAGGGGTGGCCCATGTGGCCACTACACAAATGGCTTCCATTGGTAGTCTTGCTTGAAAGGTTACCAACGTAGCTAAAGCCCTAGTAGAGTGGCCTTTAGGTTTAGCAGGGAGTTCTTTATTCCTCAACTGATAAATAAGGGTAATAATAGAGGACAACCACCTGGATAAGGTTACTTTAGACACTGGTTGACCCTGCTTGCCCTTCACATAGGACAGGAAGAGTTGGTCTGATTTCCTTATTCGCTCAGTCCTATGCCAATAAAAACGTAATTGCCTATGAACGTCCAACTGGTGTAATTTGTGTTCATCTTTGTTGGAATAATTTGGAAAAAAAGATTGGTAGATCAATGGATTGATTCAAATTATTTTCGGAGGGGACCTAAGGAAGGAACGAAGGATTAGTCCTGAGTGAAACCCTATCCTTATGGAAAATTAGGTAAGGAGGATGAACACATAGGGCTTGAAATTCAGAAACTCTCCTCACTGAAGTAATGGCCACCAAAAAGAGGGTTTTCCAAGAAAGCAATTTCAAGGAACAGGAAGCTGCCGATTCAAAAGGAGACAGTATCAAGGAAGCTAGTATCAAATTCAAGTCCCATGGAGGTGGGGGATCTCTCACTGGAGGCCTGAGCAAGATCGTTCCTTTAAGAAAGGCTTTGCAAAGCTTATGGGACATGATGTTGGTTTCTGACAGGCCCGTATGGAAATTTGAGATTGCAGCTAATTGAACTCTAATGGTGGCAGAAGAGGAGCACGCTTGAAAAAGTTCTGCTAAAAAGTCTAGGACGTTATGGACAGGGGCCGTAAAAGGATCTATATTTCTAGCCTCTGCCCAGAAAGAGAAACGTTTCCACTTACTAGCATAAATCTTCCTGGTTGTAGGTTTGTGCGAAGAAAGGATAATCTCACGCACTGAATGGGAAATACTGGGAAGCCTGGCTAAGGTTGGAAGTGGAGCAACCAAGCAGTGAGGTTGAGAGACTGAAGAGATTGATGCAGCCTGCCCGACTGATGGATCAAGAGGTCTGGAACTGGGTCCAGATTCCAAGGCTGCTCTAGAAGGTAACGATGCAGGAACGGGAACCAGATTTGTCGAGGCCAGTAGGGGGCAATGAGGATCATCCTGCACCCTAGCACGGTAGCTTTCTGAATTAGTTTGGGAATTAGGGGAAAGGTTGGGAATGCATACAGACGTCCCTGGGGCCAATTGTGAACTAGAGCGTCTCTGGGGAAGTGTCCGGGAAGAGGGAAGAGAGTGAAGACACTGTCGCACTTGCAGTTGAGAGGAGTTGCGAAAAGGTCACAGCAAGGCTGACCCCATTTGTGGAAGATTTTGTCCGCTACTGTCCGATTGAGAGACCACTCGTGAGGCATGAGAATAGCTCTGCTTAGCCTGTCCGCTATGACGTTGGACTTCCAGGGGATGTGCGTTGCTGTCAGAAACCGTTGAGAGGAGATCGCCCACTGTCATAGTCTGAGTGCTTCTCAACATAAGGGATAGGACATGATTCTGCCCTGCTTGTTGATGTACCACACTACAGACATATCGTCTGTCTGAATTGCAATGGTCCCAGTGGGTAGAGAGTTCTGAAGAGCTTGCAACACTAAAAGAACCGCCCTCATCTCCAAGACATTTATGTGCAAGGGGTACTCGTGGGGTTGCCAGGTTCCCTGGACAGTCCTGCCCTGAAAATGCCCCCCCACCCGATCAGGGAGGCATCCATGGTCACTGTGGCAACTGGAGGAGGAAGGACAAATGGTCTGCCCTGGGGTACTGATGGGGAGACCATCCATCAAGTCAAGTGGTCTTTGCATGACTGCATGATTATTATCTTGTGAGGCATAGGAAGTTGTTGAAAGGACCATTGGGTGAAAAGCATCCACTGGAGAATCCTCATGTGAAAGCGAGCCAGGGGAACTAATACGATCGCTGCTGCCATGAGACCCAAGGTTTTTAGGACGAATCTGGCCTGAATCTTTCTGCAGCCTAATAATACCTGTACGTGTCGGCGAATGTCTGCCACTCTGTCTATTAGAAGTCTTGCAGACAGATCTTTTGTATTTAATCTTGCGCCTATAAAGGTTAAAGACTGACAAGGTGACAATGCAGACTTTTCGAAATTTATTGAGATACCTAGGTTGGAGCATGTTTGGATGGTATAATCCCTGGCTCTCAGTAACTGATGTCTGGTGGTAGTAGTAAGGAGTCAGTCGTCTAGATATGCAAACACCTGGAATCCTTGCCGTCTCAGGTGAGCAGTAACCACTGCCATACATTTGGTGAACACCCTGGGGGCTGTGGTGAGACCAAAGGGCAGGGCTCTGAACTGGTAATGACTGGCTCCCAGCCGGAAGCGGAGAAACCTTCTGGAACGCCTGTCCATTTTGATATGGTAGTACGCATCCTGAAGATCTATGGAGCACATCCAATTGTCCTGACCCAAAAAGGGTAGAATGGACTGAAGCGTGACCATCCGGAACTTTGTTCTTTGAACAGACTTGTTTAGTCTGCTGAGATCCAAAATGGGTCTCCAGTCCCCTGTGTTTTTTGGTACCAAAAAGAACTTTGAGTAAATTCCGGATCCTTGCTGGTCTGCTGGGACTTGTTGGATGGCCCTTTTTTTAGCAGTTTTGAAATTTCTTATACTGCCTGTTCCCTTAGACCAGGTGGAATATTTGGGATGGGCTTGTTTGCTTTTAAGGGGGTGTGGACAAAAGGGATTTTTTAACCTCCGGATATGAACGGACTCCCACGGCAGAGAGAGTCTTGCCTTCCTGCTCACACCTGGTAAGGGTATCTTTCACTTGTAGTCCAAACAGAGCCGAACCATCAAAAGGGGTATTGGTGAAAGATGCCTTGAAGGGATCAGCAAAGTTACATAACCACATCCAGGCATGTCTTCTCAAAGCCACGCCTGTGCCTGCAGCCCTACTCGCCCCATCAGCCATATACAAAATGAGCCGCATGGAGGAGTTCACGATTGAATTAAGAGTCGCCAGCTGGGAGTTAATCTTGTCTTGAGCCCCGCAGCTGATGGATCTTGAAGGGAATCTCCTAGCTCCTTGAGGAAATCCCTCTGGAGACGGGTGAAGTGGCACAAGTAATTCAGTGACCACATGGAGAAGGTCGCTGAAGAAAACATCCGCTTCCCATATCTGTCCATCATCCTAGAATCTTTATTAGGGGGATGGACAGGTAGGGAAGTGTCAGCCAACTCCTTTTTCATGGCCGCTGCTACCACCATGGCATCAACGGGGACACCCTTTTTCAAAAACTGTTTATCTTGAGGGGCTGTAATAAACTTAGTGGGCCTGCGGGGGGTTGGTTCCAGTGTGTCCGGGGCTGATCACGCCTTCTGAGCCACTACTTCCATCAATGGATCAAAAGGCGGAGACACCCAGGAGGTGGAGGGGCAAGAACCAAATGCATCCAGCAATACCGACTCGTCCTCCGAAGGGTTAAGGGCAGTCCAGTTCCCCCTCTGCCTAAGGATCTCAAGGATGTCTGAGAAAGAGACATCTTCAGAAGGGGATCTTGGGGACCCTTCCGAATCCTCCAAGTTGGTATCTGATGTGACAGACTCGGGGGAGTCAACATGTTTCTTCTTACATTTCCTCTTTCGAGGGGGCTCCTCTGAAATTTCAGGGGAGGCCTCGGAAGAGGAAGATACACCCAGTGAGGTGACCTGGAGCATTTGATCCCTTCGCTTGGGGTCTGGAGAAGGGGCAGAGACTGAAGCAGGCACCCTGGGGGGAGGAGCCGAAGGGGTTGATCGAGGTGCAGACTCAGAAGTCAGCACGCTCCTCATGACCTCGAAGGCACCCCTGTCCAGCAGAGAAAAGGGTCCCCACTCCAAAAAGATGGGAATCCTCCCCGGCACTGAAAGGGATGGCTCCAAGGCCGATGTAGGAGCCGAGCTTACCTGCACCGAGGCTCCGAAAGGGAGAACGGGGTCGGACAAGGGTCCAATGCCACTCAACCCCCTCAGAGCCGACGAGGGAGTCTCGGCACCCAGATCCCTCCAAGGACAGAACCATTGAAGAAATCGGAGCAGACGACGGAGCCGAAAGGGGAAGCATCGGTGCCGATGTTTCCACGATCTCAGCCCCAACAAACTCTGGCTCTGAACTGACAGGAGGAGTCGGAGGAGGAACTACTTCAGAAACAGGAACAGCCACAGCCTGATGAGGAGGGCTAGTTAACACTTTAGCTAGGGCCTGTGATTTGAGGAGTCTACTAACCACCCTCTCCAAGTCATGATCGGATAGCCTCGAGGACCGAGAAGAGTGGGACCGATGGCTCCATTCAGATTGTAGTAAAGGCGACCCCGGAGCCAAGCAAATCGACTCTAGGGTTGGAGACCTAGATCGCTTATGGCTCCCTGATGGTTCTGACACCAAGGTCGGAGCCGAGTGAGATTCAGATACTTCGGTTCCGGCTGGAACCGAAATGGAAGCAGACGCTCCACCTGGCGAAGGCGCCGTACTGGGAGCTGACAGCTTGGTGGGCTTAGGGGTTTTTGCTGGCTGAGGCTTCACCGGAGACCCCTCGGGTTTTAGTAACCCTCTAAGAATCAACTTGTTCCTACGCTCCTACAGGTCTCTCGGACTAAAGGCATGACATACCGAGCAAGAGTCCTGAAGGTTTAGGGCGCCCAAACAATAAACACAAGAAGTGTGACTGTCTGTCAGAGACATTTTCTGACAGCACGAGTCACACTTCTTGAACCCTGATACCTTGGTGTCCTTTGACATGCTCAAGAAAAAGGGATACCAACGGAAGTATACTAGACTAGTGTAAAGAAACAAACACACTCACACACACACACTAGTCCCACACCTTCACACAGAAATTTAAAGAGAGTAACGATTCTAGAAAAAATAAACAAGTAATTTATCTTTAACTACAAAGGCTAAACACTACTTCCTACTGGAAAAAGTGTTTATAAAAGGGAAGGGGTTAGCCTCTAATTAGAACGGCTACTTTAAGGGAGATGGGGGGGGACTCTCTAAGCAAAAATGAGTTTCCTAAAAGGAAGAAAACACAGGGATTAAAGATAAAGAGGGTACTAAAACTAATCTAACAGTAATACACTACTAAAAAAGCTTTAAATATATACTAAATTTTAACAACTAAGTATCACAAAAAAGTAAAATACAACCTGAGCCAGTAAAGCGCAACCTCGTAGCTAAAGCAGCAAACGAGATCTGGGGATCTAGCGCCAGGCATTGTGGGATATAGGGAGGCCTCGAGCCGGTAAATAGCTCTCGAGCTTTAGAAAATGGCCGAGTCAGAGCCGAAGATCGGCTCCAAACTCAACCAGCAAGAATTAAGGCGAGAGAGACAACTTAACATTATATATTACCTCTTATGAGAATAACTTGGATCATTCCATCAATAGTTTAAGGGGACCCATGCATGGGATAAAACATTTTGGAGCTGCCTCTGTATATTAGTAGTACAGGGGGTAGTCCTAGGGTAAATGTTCTGTTCTCCATTCATAGATCTAAGTTGCACTTAAATATAGGCAGGAATAAACTTTGTTTTATGTGGATTTTCTGATTTCCTGTGCTCTCTCTGTGAGCCAGTTGGCAACACAGCAGGTGACTCACTATTATTTTTAACACAGTCAGACAACTGAGATGCAAACAGTCAGTAAAGTGGTGGTAATTGATGGGTACAGAGACCATTGTGAATAAAAGTGACTTATGTCTGCTGTTGTTTAATCACTGCTAAGCAACAGTCATGGATCTGGTGTAGCAGTAGTAGTGTCACACAATTACTGAATTTGCTAAAAACATTATAAAACTGGCACCACTGTGGCTTTGGTTTAGGTTTGTATATATGCGTCCGGGGGAGGAGTTGAAGTATATTTAAGAATTACTAGTTGATCATGATTTCTTTTACTTTCTATTGCAAATGACAGCATGCCATTATGCTTGTGTACATTGGGGATGGTTGCAATGTTTTTAAGAGTGACAGGTCAGCCATAATTTCTTTCAATTACGATCACAAACATCAGACTTTTACAACAGGTAGCTATCGTTAGTGATTTGGCAGGAGCATGATGTGTGTGAAAGCAAATGCTCATTGGCACAGTGACATAGTGAGTAGAATTACCATTTCACAGTGCTTGTCCCTGGTTGGGTTCTTGGCTGTGACTTTTTTCTGTGTAAAGTCTGATTCCTTCCTTGTCTCATTGTGGATTTATCCAAGACCTATGTTTTCCTCTTGCACCCCAAAGACATGTAGTAGGTAGCACAGAATTTCTCCAATTTGCCTGGAGGTGACTGTGTATTTGCACATCTTGTTATAGGCCTAACTTGCTGGAGGCAGTGTGAGTGTGAATGTAAGGAATGTCACTGATTTTTGTTTTCCACGGACTTGCATAATATTGTTGGAAAAGAACATAATTCTTCTGGGAAGCAGTAAAAATGCAGTTAAAAATTCAACTATCTTTCAAAAATAAGGCATAAAATGTATCACAACGTATCCACACCCTTAGAAATTCTAGAAGCACTGTAGCTCCTGAACCCAAGATTGTGTAAATGGATTGTGAAATGGACATAGTGATGATTTCTTCTGTCAGCCACTCCACTTCTAAAACTGGTAGTAATCAGAGGTGTGCACATAAGGTTTCTATAGCTTGTATGGGGGCTGGGGTCAATGTGGTTATTATTTCTTTAACTTTACTCACAAATCTCAGAATTGTCAACAGAAGTTTGCTACAACTTGTGCTGGAACTGAGGATAGCTTCATTATGATTTCTTTACATTTTCTTGAAAACCTCAGAGGTGTGCAAAGACATCCATTACATCTTTAGTAGGCAGTGTACTGTTAAACAGCAACAAGATGGAATAGGTTACTGTGATTATTTTTTTTTTCACTTTCACAGTAATAAAATCTCAGACAGTTATAGAGGTGGCTATTTTTGTGAGTAGGAGGTAAGGAGGCATGCTGTTTATATATGGCTGACAGCAACAGGTCCAAATACATTTCTGTGTCACATTTTTTCTTTCATTTTCATCCCAACCTGACATTATAGGGGTACACAGAAAGTGGGCTGCCATATGGGGAAAGGGATGAGGAGATATGCTATGCATATGTATGACAGAAACCACTTAAAATATAAGAGTGTGGCTATTTATGCATTTATGTTCATTCCAATCTATTACCAGAAGGATACACAGAAGGTGCTATCTTTTTTTGGTAGTGGGTGGAATAAGAAGGTAGACATTATTCTCAAACAGGTTTTATGTATCCTCACAAACATTGCTCTTCTCAGTTTATTGGGAATTACTATTTTGTCAACTTTGAGCATTAAACCTTGGACACAAGGTTCTTCTTCTTTTGAAATAAAATAAATAAGACAGAATTTCTTTCCTTACTCGTGTTTTTTGTTCAGACCATCTCTGGATCAAAATGTTTGAAAAATGCTCTAAAATGTACCTTTTAACATCTACAACCTCATGGTTTCTGGGAGTCTGGCAACCCCCAGACCACACATTAAGTTAGTTATTTTCTATACAGTTATTATTCTGCAGTCCTGGTCAGTTAAGGTACATTAAAAGGAATCAAGGCAAAAATAAAGTTGAACAATAACACTGCATTTATATCCTTATTCATGTTTTTTGTACAGGCCACCACTTGATGGAAATTAAAAAATAAATAAATAAATAAAATGCACCTCAAAGCATCTGGAAAACTATGACTTCTGGAGCTCTAGCAACTCCAGACCCCTGGCTAAATTCAGTTTTTCCTCCTTAGACATTATAATGTAGTCTTGCCAGTTAGGATATACTGTACTGAACAGATGCAGGAAAAAGCTGAAAAGTAAGACAAAATATCAGAAAAAGAAGAAAAAAAGTCTTCTGGGCAGAACAGGGAGGCCAGCATAAGGGGGAACCTAGGGAGGGGGGGGGCAATAGGGATGTGTGTGGGTGGGGCAGTAGATAGCTGGGACACCATGGAACCCTTCACCAAGGGCAACATTTCACACAAAGCCAGCTCTTTGCATAAGGTTGTAGTAATGTAATATCCATCTAAATAAATGGTAGTCAATGTGAATTTCCCTCTGTGGAATGGGTCAACTTAATGTGGCACACAGACATGTCATAATGTAAGAGTAATGCAACTATAGTTCAGTCTGTGTATACTACTCCTAAAGCTGTCTAGCCTGAGCTAAAAGGTTGCTTGGGAGGGGTGGCAGCATTCTTCAGGATATCAATCCCTAGCATGGAGGCAGTGGGAAATGCTGGTTATGCTATACCTTCTTTGCAGCAAATTATTTGGCAGGATCTGTTTAGATTAATAGATAAATGGGAAGATCTGATCACAGACCTCTGGTGTTAAGCAGTTATGTATAGAACAGGCTAAAAGGATTATCACAATCAGACGTGATGATCTGCAAAGAAAACAGCTGCAGCACCTGCAATACTAGAAAGAGCAGGTACGACTGGAAAGACAATAAGGGTTTGGGATGGATAGGACAGTATGGTATTTATTATCATTTTATTTATCAAAAAACAAGGTAGACTCAGAAATGGCAAGGCAATCCAGTATATAAATAAAATTTGTTCTTTTATTCTTTTAAGCAAACATGAGCACTTTTGAAGGGGCACTGCTTCATCAGATGTAAATTTCAACTAAAAACTTCATCATTTATATACACAAAACTACTACTAAAACTGCTATTTTATTTGACTTGGAATTTTACTACTGCTGGTATTTGTTCTCCTTCGTATCATTTTATTTATCTTTTGATAACTGGGCTGTCCAGCTGGGTTTGTAGCCCATTTTGTTAGTGGAGATCTGGAGAAAAAAGCTACAAGATAGTATATTTCTGATAAAAATATAGTTTAAAATATAACAATATATATAACAATATATATATATATATATATATATATATATATATATATATATATATATATACAATAGTAATCATCAGCATAACTTCATAACAACAGAGCTATTACTATTCAGCAGATTATTCTTTCTATATTGATATTTATAATAAAATTATACAGAATTTTTAGATTTCTGAAACTTCACGTTAATTGCAGGCATTTTGTGTATTTACTGAACTGGCATCTCTTTTTCAGCTGAGATGAGAAAAACAAATCATAGAGATGGGATCAAAAGGGGTATGATGAAATAACAAGCAAAAGGTGTGAAAGCATAATTAAATGTTTGTCTAGCATGATTATTTAACAAAGCCTGTTGTGACAACCCTCCACCTCTGGGCCAGTAATCAAGGAACCTCAATCCTCAAAACTGGTACCAGTGGGGGACGTTCACTGAGAGGATAACAGGTACACTCACAGTATCATTGTATCAAGCATGATCAAGGACAATTTCCCTTAAGAGCACACAGGGAACACAGTCAGTCCGGGGCTGGTTTCTTAGTCTTTCTCCAGATCCCCAATAAAACTCCCCACTGGCACAGCTATAGAGTTGCAATCTCAGCTGAGTGTCCAAGCCAAGACCTCCAGCACCCTCTCTGTCCAACCAGTGTTTCATGTCCCTGCCCAGGTAGCTGACACACACATTCTTGGACATTTTATTTATGCACACACACACACACACACACACACACACACACACACACACACACACACAAACCTGGGAAAGGCTGGCGCATATTGACTAGCTATTCCCCCTTCTGTCCAGACTATAAGGTAGTTATGACTGCCACCAGACACTCCTGCCAGCTACCTTATGGCTCTTCCAAGGGTACCCAGTATACTGAGTGAAATTAACATTAATACAAATAGTAGTTTGACCAAGATCAAGGCTATTGGGAGTGGCCCACGCAATGTCACCAAATAAATATGCAAATACTCTCAAAACTTAAATATCTCTGCAAATATCAGCCATAATGAAAGGTTTAAATATATTTAATAATAAATAAATAAAGAACAAAACAATACTAAATGTCTGTTCACAGTGACATCAGAGTTCAAATCAAAGGAATATTTAAAATAACATTGAAGGAAATGCTAAGACAAATAAAGAAAAACAATATCTAAACTAAGCTTCACTATATTTCTGACTGAATCTAAGAGAATCACTATTCCCTACTTACTTAATAAAGCAAGGCCAATGATGTGGTAAATAGTCCTTCTTGTTGTCAGGCCCAAGGTAGAATATAGAATGCTCAGTCTCACTATGAGACTTCTCAAAATAATATCTAAAATAATACCTAAAATATTACCTCTGGGATAGCTTGCAGAATGACATCACATCTGGTCATCTGAATTCTAGTTCCCATGCAAACCCCCATTGCTGGAAGCTGGCAGGATTAAGCACCTACTCATAAAAATACACACACACAGGCTTTTGCTCAGATCCTTGCCAGGTACTGGAAGTCATAAAACAATTACATATCTCCACACTTTCAGAGTAGTAATTAGTTCATCCCAAAGACAATACAGAAAGCTTCCTAATACACACTTTGTGTCTCTGGCTGAATTGAAACCTGTGAGATAGCATCTTTATGGCCTAGCCTATAAAGTGATTTAATTTCAGATATATTTTAAAGTTTGCTGGATTGACATTAACCTCTTGGTTTCCAATTTCCTCTGTTAAAACACATACATTTAAACAGTTACATTAGTGCATGTATACTTCTGTTCTCTCCAGTAAAGCACACGGTGGATACATTTCAAACACAAGCACTTTACAAATACCTTTTCAACACACATATCTGTACAAATCAGTTTGATATACACATGATACATAGTTCTAATACATTTGTAACACAAGCATCTTGTAAAAATCAGTTTGATATTCACAAATGACATATAATTATTTACAAAATTCCATCTAGCTGTGCTGGCAGTACCAACAATCATCACACCTGTAAAATAAACACCTAGGAGTTTTTTGAAGGTAATGATGGGCACAGTATTTGCAGTGTGGAAAGGAAACTTATTCCAGGCATGCAAAAATGAGTTTCAAATAGTGCATTCTAGTCTGGTGATAGCATTGTATATCAACAGATAGTAAAATTCCTGTCAGGGTATTCAGAATATTGATAAGACAGGCATATAACAATGAAGTGGTTTGTCTCTTACAACATTTTCATTTTTATATAATAAAAGGTGTATACACAGTGATTGTGATTGTGCCTTTCTTTCAGTATGTATATTGATTTTAGACCCTTCGAAAAATAGATTTGCACTGCAATATATGAATCATCACCTTCTGAGATGCAATGTTTTATTTTTATTTATACTTTCTTCATCAGGTTAGTCCTTCTAGGCTGGTAACCTCTTTTCAGGGAGACCTGAGATGGTGGCATCATAGTACGTCTTCCACTCTTTTCAATAGATGCCATGCAATCTTTTATGTTCTTCTTAGCTGCCATTAACTCAATCAGAGGGGGTATCGTTTTCATGTAATACCTAACTTCTGGCAAGCAAATTGCTTGCTGCAAATGTAGCAAACAGTTGCTACACTTTATACCCTGTCAAACACTAGAGTGTTCAGGTTTTATTTAAAAAAAAAAATTCTCTTTTAAACTGTTGCAGTTTGCTACAGTATATATCCTGCATAGAACACTACAGTGCTCATGTTTTAATTAAACAAAAAAAAAAGTTTTTTTACAGTTGATACAGTTAGTCCACACACAGACCTGGTATTGCACTAAGAGTGATCAGTATGGTGGATGGCCAATTGGATTATGCACTCTAACACTTTGCACCCAGGGCAGTTGCCTCCTTTTCCCCATCCTAGCTATGCTACGGAGTACAGAGATGTTCTGGAAAAAAATTATGTTGAGCAGATTTCACACAGGAATGGTTAAGGAGAGGTGAATAATTACCTAGAATATGAAAGGCTAATAGTGGTTGTCCAGGATAATGGACTAAATATACACTGGTTTACAAAGTCCATTGAAAATGTGGGAGAAAAAGACAAATACAAGTTCTATAAAACAGAAATGGAAAGAGTCACACATCTCTATAGCCTAGTGTGATACACTCATGGCAGAGGGCCTGTATACTGAAACGCACAATAATGTGGCAAGATTATTGCATTGTGGATTACACAAGCATTACAGTATAGATATGTCTGAGGAGCATTGGAAACATAAGCCACAAAGCATTATAGAGAATGATGAAGTTTATATCACCTGGGATCACCCATTACCAACAGTCCAAAAACAGATGTAATTCTGGGCTGCTTACTGGTGCTGAGAAGAGCATTATCTGGTACATCAAAAATGAAACAGTACTAATTTTTATGATCTTTAGTCATACCTTGAGTTTGGAATGAGGTTCATTCCTGTCATGGTATTAGAAACCCAAAAACACTTGGAGAAATTAATCTGTGAGATGTTTGTTGGACTGGAGAAATGCAGGTCTGCACAGCTAAGAGAAGGATTGTGGAAATCCCCTCAAGTTGCCTTATATCAGCATGCCCCACACAGCTCAGTATAGCCAAGTGAGAGGAATTTAGATAGAGGAGAAGTGGATGACTCACTCACAGACATTAGAATAAGGTACCCCTTCAACAGTACACAAACAGAGAATTTCTGTGCATGCTCCACCTACTATATAAATAAAACTACTGTGGTACTGTGCTCTCTGGAGATTTGCACAGTAATTATTAACCAAGAAAACAAAAGGACCAATGAAAAACAAGAGATATCTGAAGCCCAAGCTATCTATGTAGTGGAAGAATTAGTCTTACCCTCACTTATAGGTTCATAGGTTGGTACTAGGCTATCGGCCCTAGGGCCTATACAAGCCTAGCCATAACAATTCCCTGGATATTTCTTCCCACAATATTTACTTCCCTGGACCCCTGTCTAGCAGGCCGACTGACGTGATCCCTGGGGTGAACTTCCTATCTCCCATCCAATCATCAAGGTTTTTGAAGAGGGCCAAGGAAAAGCTCTGCTTGACATGTATGGGCAGTCTATTCCAGAGTATGGGGAGTCTCTGGGTCAGGAACCTATCCTTCCAGCATGTTTTGTTCATTGTGATGACAAGGTTTAAATCCCTGGAGTGTGTGGCTCTGAGGGATTGGGATTTCTTTAAGTGGAGCATGTCCAACAGCTCAGGGTTCCACATGGCCTTGTATGTTAAGCAGAGATCGACTCTGAGAAGACGATATGCCACAGAGTATAGCTGGAGTTTTTTTAGACAGTCAGCATAGGGCATCTGCTTTAGGCCTGTGATTCCTTTATATCAAACCACTGCTTAAATCCAAGATGGACACTACACAAGGCAAAAGAGATTACTTAAAGCAGAAAATAAAATGCAGAAATTATATCAGGCAATGCAGAAAACAGCTCTACATGTCTATATCAGTTAACGTGTTAACCCATAGTAGTACTATCTTATTTATTGGTGGTTCTTTCCCTTTTACACTTCTTATACATAATATTGAGATATTTGAAAGTGGCTAAGCAGAATTTACATTTGTTACCTTCCACTTAGAAATGGGAAGTGTTTCCCCTATTCTACTATTACTTGCCAGTGGTATGCCTAACTTTACTATGTGCAAAAGACCACAGTGAAGAACTTCTCAAAAGCCGACTTCACACTTCTTAAGACTGAAGTGGTATACTTCAAGGCCCCTGGGCCAGAGGAAACCACAACCCACACCGCTGAATCCTTTATAAATGCCTTCTATGGGCACCTTCAAGAATGCATGGATCATGCAATCCCTAATAAAACCAAGACCCATTCCCCCAAAGGCAGGCGCCCTGTCTGGTGGACCCCAGCCATTAACAAACTTTACAACAGGAGGAGGAAGCTACTACATGACAGAGCAAAATCCCTAAAAGGAAAGGCATCTCTGATCAGTACTAGCAAAAAACTACGATCACTCATAAAATCATCCAAGGCCAACTTTGAGAGAAAAATCGCAAAAGACACAAAAGACAATCACAAGGCCTTCTTTAGCTATGTTAGAAACCTGGGTGGAAACTCCCAGATATGCTCAGAGTTAGTCCAAAATGACACAAAATACACTGAACCCACAGACATTGCCAACATTCTGGCAGACAGGTTCAGTGCAAATTTCTCCGCCCCCCTCCCCCCCAAAAGGAGAAATATCTATCCCAGCAGAGTGTAGCCTCCCTAACATCTCAGATGCCCAGGTGAGGGCCGCCCTCTCTAAAGCTAAAAACACAGCATCAACGGTGTCCTGGGCTGCATGCTACATGAACTCCAAGAGGAACTAAACCCACACATAAGGCTGCTGTTTAATCTTAGCCTTACTACAGGATACGTACCCAAAGAGTGGCATACAGCAACAGTGGTCCCACTCCACAAAGGCGGTGCTTCTACGGACCCTGGAAATTACCACCCCATAAGCTTGACGAGTCTGGTCTGCAAAGCTATGGAAAGGATCATTATGGAACTCATAAACAAAGACATTGGGGACCTACAGACATTGGATCCTACCCAATTTGGCTTTGTCAAGTGCAGATCCTGCCTTTTGAACTTGGTTGACTTTTTTGAAAGAGTCACTAAGGCCATTGATGAGGGTAAGGCAGTTCACACAGTCTACCTTGACCTTGCAAAAGCCTTCAATACAATACCTCACTCGGGCATCATAGACAAACTCACCAGCTTAAATGTAAACCCATATGTCACAAGATGGGTTGCAAACTGGCTCAAGTATAGAACCCCCAAGGTCAGAATTGCTGGAGCCATGTCAGACTTTAAGCCAGTCACAAGTGGTGTCCCACAGGGCTCAGTCCTGGGACCCCTCTTGCTCGGCATTTATTTTTCTGAGGTGCAAGCAAACATAGGAGGATTGTGGCTGACAAAGTTCACAGATGACTGCAAACTGGGCGCCATAATTGATACTCCAGCGGACACAAGCATCCTTCAGAGAGGCCTCATAGAAATGGATAATTGGTGCCAGAGCCATGGCCTTAAACTGAATGCCAAAAAATGTATAGTCATACCCTTTGGGAAAAACAAGGTACCCACAAATTATCACATAGGTGGTAATCCATTAAGTACGGAAGAGGTAATCAGGGACCTAGGGACCCAAACTGACAGTAACCTCTCATTTGACACTCACATTGCCAAGGTGGTTAGGAAGACCTACTATATTGCCCACCTTATCATGAAGGGAATCACATCTAGATCAAGAGAGGTCATTGTGCCCCTATACTCTTCTCTTATCAGGCCCATGATTGAGTACAATGCCCCATTTGGGATGTATCTTACCCGACACCTGCAGCAGTTGGAAAGACCCCAAAAGTTCCTCACCAAGAGGATAAAGGGTCTCAAACATATGTCATATGCTGTCCGGCTGAAGAAACTCCAGCTCTGTTCAGTCGCATACCGCCTACTCAGAGGTGATCTATGCCTGACGTACAAGGCCATGTCCAATCCGGAATTAATGGACATGCTCCACCTCAGAAAATCCAAATCCATCAGAGCCACGAGAGCAAGAGATTTGAACCTCAACACAGAAATAAATAGGATGTGCTGGAGGGACAGATTCATAACCCAGAGGCTCCCTACACTCTGGAACAGAATCCCAGTCCATGTTAGGCAGAGCCCCTCACTAACTCTCTTCAAGAGAAATCTTGACGAGTGGATGGGAGATCGTAGGTTTACCCTGGGGGTCATCTCTGTGTCACTACTAGACAGAGGCACAGTAAACTAAACCCTAAATGGGCGTAGTATTCTCATCCCAAGGGGTGGCGAAAGCCACACACACTCTGGCTAGGCTTATAAATGCCCTAGGGCAGGTAGCCTAGTACGAACCTATGAACCTATGAACCTATTCTGTACCTTTTTAGGGGGCTGTATTTTCTAACATTATACTTCTTTTACTTTAAGGTGCCCATTTTCTAACCCACATACTCTCCCCTACACTATTGCATAGAACTACTTACCTTTTAGCTACCTCTTAGAGTTTATCAGGTACAGGTCCCTTATTTGATAGGGTCCCTATTATATCTTCGAAGAAGCAAACCTTCGAATGCATCTTTATTGAACTTAAAAGAATGAAAATTTAAAACTGCGAAAGGGCATATAAGCAGTTTCTTTCCCTGTGAAAGAAATTGCTTGACCCAATAAAAAAAAAAGATCACTACAAACAAAACAAACTGGGGGCCTTTGCCCCCCACACACCCCCTAACTAAATATACCAACTCTGAAATCGCACTACAGTAGGGAAAATGGCAAAGTAACAGAGGCGGCCAAGCGATTTCTTTCCCAGGGGAAAGAAATTGCTTATATGTCCTTTCGCTGTTTTCAATTTTTTTTCTTTTAAGTTCGATAAAGACGCATTCAAAAGTTTGTGTCTTTAAAGATATAATAGGGAACCATGTGATACCGCTTCTATTTCCTGCATTCATTTCTTCACTACTTTTAACTTGACCCTCCAGCTCATGTTACTACAAGATTTACATGAAGTAAATAATCAGCATAACTGAACTATTAATACTCAATATAAATAGACAACAAAGAAAAGAATTGCATACAGAACAGTATTCCATATCAAATGTATCTATGCTTAGTGCTCAACTGCTACTATGTAACAGTATTTCATATCAAATGTATGTATGCTGAGTACTTAAGTTCTACTACGTAATAGTATTCCATATCAAATGTATCTATGCTTAGCACTTAACTGCTACTGTGTTAGACCTCCTTCCCTGAGAATGTTCACTAGTCCACACCATTCAGATCTTTCATGCTAGTGACTGCTGCTTATCATGAAGCTCTTCTGTCAGTACACTTTGCCCCTATAATAAAAGGAGCAGAGCTATTATAAAACCAATGAATAGCAATCTGGCATTTTTTTTATAAATAATGTATAAGCTTATTAAGTTCATAGTATGTACTATACATATTGGTATTTCAGGTGGGGGTGACTGAGTGCTTTGTAACATCACAGTACAGCATAACACAACAAGAAACAGTAAATGTGTAAAGTACGATATATCTTACTATGTTGTTTTTTCCCATTTGTGTTGTGCTCAGGTGTTATGCTTAACAGTGATTATTAGGCATAATGTCTGAGCAGAGCACAAATGTTATCTTTAAGTAAGCAATAATGCCCAGCAAAATGTGTGTTACTGAGTAAATAATGCCCGCCCAGGGGTATTATGAGGCCCAATGCCACAGGTGTCTATGTAATTGGCAGCTGTGGTGTTACAGAGGTATGCAAAGCTGGTCTCACCATACTATGTTTAAATGTAAATATTTATTCTATATGTTCTAAGATGTCTTCAGAGGTGGTAAGAGCAAAGATCAACCTTTGTCTGGGCTGATTGCCTTATGAGAGATCACATCACAAGCTAGAAACAATTGCTTCAAAGTAGGAATGGAACCAGGCAGTCATGCCTATTCTGCATCAGATTACTGTCCATCACTCAAATTAAGACCATTGTAGTGATCTGAAAAGCACTGTAACTGAAGACATGTGAAAGTAACGGAATTCAAGTTCCAGAGCAGTCCAATATTGAATGTTGTGGATACTATGGGGAAAAGGACAAATGATACAGTGTAAGTATTTAAGAGACATATGCAGGGAGAAGAGGAAGATGAAAATGCATATCATAATTAGGCAAGGCATAAACTAGTTGGACATCCCTTTGTCAATGAGGAATGATGGAGACACGGCATCTTCTGGAGCCTCACAGGCAAATAATAATTGAACTCCTGTGAACAGCATTTGAATGAGAGTTCTCTCACTTTACAGTTCTTTATTTCACCACTGTGGGTGAAATTGGGCACCAAAGAATAAGAGCGGAGGTGCACTGAATGTTCTGACATGGAAGGAAGCATAAAATGACCTGTTTTATGGAAGCCGTTAGAACACTGGTGATGCTGCAAACTATACTGAATGAGTTCAACAGCAATCTTTAATTGTTAGGTTTTATTTTTTTGATTCTACTCATAGCTGGCCTTAGGCATAGGCCAACTAGGCAGCCACCTAGGGTGCCGCTCTAGGATGGGCTCTTTTCCAGTATTTATTTGGTGTAAGTAGACTAGAATGGGGGCACCAGGTGATGTGGAGGGGCACCGTGGAGCCCTTTTGCCTCGGGCATCAGTTGACCTAAGGCCACTCCTGATTCTACTGACAGGAGGGTAATTCATCTGCTAGGGTACTTATGGAGAAAAAGAAAACCTATATAGTGATAAAGTAAATGTTAGCTTTCCTGGCAGTGAGGATGAGGAAGAAGGATAATATGATATGCAAACAAGCTCACTGATGCTGTGTAATTCTAAAGTATAAATAAACCAAAGAAGGCATTATGCACCCCCAATGAACTTTTAGGAGGTTATTGAAGGGAACGGAGTAGGAAGACCAGCACCAAGTATGGTGGTATTCACAGTGCTGTGCTCAGTTATCCGTGAAGAGTGCTGCTACATTGATAGGCAAATGTAGCCAGTGGATTTTATTCATGCTGACTAGGTAAATGCACAAGATTGTTAAAAGATACACCTACTTATGGCAAAAACATTAAGTAGCTAAAGATACACTTTACGTGGAGAGAAGCAGGGAGACCAATTACATGCATAAGGCACAGCGCACATTCACTTATTAGTGTGATTCATACAGATAAATGTAAAAGGGCCTCATTTGCAGACAAAACATGTAAAGGACCCTGAAATTACATCAGTAAGTTTAATGCTAATATGTTACTTTTGGATTACTCAAGTTAGGCAGCAAATTGCTTAATGAAAACTTAAAGTAAGAAAAAGTAATGGAAATATTGTAAATTAATTTGAAACAGTTCAAAAAGACGTATGATTATTGAGTTCACTTGTTTTATTCATATGATCGGCATATTACAATGATTTTGATGACTACTGCAAGCTGTCATTTGTAAATGGGAAATCATTATAGTATTATTAGAAATACGTATGGATCAGTGAGAAATCATTCACTGTTGTATCATTTAGTGGTTGTACATACTTGGCACAAATGCAGTGATTTAATTCAGAAGTACTGATGTGGCAGGAATGTTTTGTTCGCTTAACGTGTCTTTACTGGGAGAGTCCGGTGTCCCTGCTAAATGGGAATTAACAGTATTATGATTCAAGAAAGTGTTAGGAGCTAAGAAAAGGACAGATTTGTTAACAAATTACTTTTTGTACTATTGTGAATTTACTTATATTAGTGGAAACATTACTTCAGCGCAAATTTACTTGTCTAAACTCTGCATCTGTATATCAATAGGATTGTGTTACATAACTTTTATTTCTGAGGATGTCAGGCATGGTTTCATTGTTGTGTTGTTTGACTGATGAGCTTTTTGGTGTATTTCTGTGACATTTAATGTACTGTAATGATAAAGAAAGTACAGTTGTGTAAATTCTTAACATAATTGTAGATGTCCTTCTCTTCACTGTTGCAGTATTCTTAACATGAGGGATCCCCTGGCAAGGGTGGCCTGACGCCTGACCAGTATACCAAAGGCTTTAGATTTTTATCGATATGCCATACATCACACATATTCTCCCCACACAAGACATAGGGCATAAAGGTGATGTCTGGATGTGTCATCCTCAGAACTGAAAACCCCAGGAGGAACACAGTACTAGGATACCAGAAGGTAGCATACACATTCAGAAGGACAAAAGACCGGGGGAGGAAGGAGGGATTGAAAACTGCAACAGTGAAGAGAAGGACATCTACTCTTTTGGTAAGATATTACACAACTGTACTATGACCTTCCATTTCACTGTTGCAGTATTCTTAAGATGAGGGACAGTACAAAAGCTAAGGAAGAAGGGAAGAGAAAGGGCCAGCAAAATCTTCTAGAAGCCAATGAAAAATGGCCCTAGCAAAACCAGCTGTAACCCTGGATATGACATCCAACTTGTAGTGCTTGGTAAAGGTATGCACTGAAGATCAAGTAGCTGCCTGAAGGACATAATTAGTATCAAAACTCCTGAAAAAAAGCACCAGAAGAAGCTGCAGCCTTTGTAGAGTGAGTCTTAACCACAGAAGGAAGGCTCTTACCATGATAAGAGTAACAAAAAGAAAAGGCTTTAAAAATCCAAGCGGAAATAGTCTGCTCAGAAACCACCAAACCTAATGATCTAGGATGAAAAGAAACAAAAAGCTGATCAGATTTTCTAAAATCTTTAGTTTTGTCCAAATAAAATCTGAGTTGTCTATGCTCATCCAAAGTGTGAAATACCTTCTCACTAGCAAATTGCAGAAAAGAGAAGAGAAGAAAGTAGGCAAATTAATAGACTGATTAAGAGATAACTCATTCACCACCTTAAACATAAAAGAAAGAATGGTAATAGACTGATTAAGAGACAACACATTCACCACCTTAGGCATAAAAGAAAGAATGGTAATAGACTGATTAAGAGATAACTCATTCACCACCTTAAACATAAAAGAAAGAACGGTAATAGACTGATTAAGAGATAACTCATTCACCACCTTAAACATAAAAGAAAGAATGGTAATAGACTGATTAAGAGATAACTCATTCACCACCTTAAACATAAAAGAAAGAATGGTAATAGACTGATTAAGAGATAACTCATTCACCACCTTAGGCATAAAAGAAGGAATGGTACAGATAGACAATCTGTCCTTATGAAAAACTAAAAAAAAGGAGGAATAGCCATAAGGGCTTGCAGCTCAGACATCTGTCTGGCAGAAGTAAGGGCCAACAAAAGAACACTCTTCCAAGAAGAATGTTGTAAGGAAGGTGAAGCTGCAGGCTCAAAAGGAGCCTGAGTCAATTTCTCCAAAACAAAATAAAGAACCCAGGAAGGAGGAACAGGTTTCCTGGGAGGTCTAAGATGAAGGATGCCTTTAAGAAACTATTTTGGTCTTGAACCCAGAGGCCAAAGGAGGAGTTAAAGGCAGACAAGCAGAAATAGCTGAAAGGTGGGCTGTAATAGAAGTATATGTCAACCCAGCACTGAGGACTTCAAACAAATAAGAAAGAACCAAAGGAACATCCACAGTAAGTGGGTCCAGGTTACAAGAAAGACACCAAACAGAAAACCTCTTCCGTTTGGACAAGTATTATTTCCTAGTAGTGGGTTTCCTGGCCTCCGGCAGAACCCAAAGCGCTTCCTCAGAAAAAAAGGTGCTTATAGGGAATCAAAATCCTATCACACACAGTGTCAGTTGAAGAGTGGACAGGTGGAGATGGATAAGAGACCCCTTGTCTTGTGTGAAAAGATCCACCCTGTGAGGTAACTTGTGATGATTGCCTTTGGCTACTACGTGCAGAAGAAGAGGAAACCAATGCTATCTGGGCCAAGAGGAAGTCACCAGCAAGATTTTGGGAGCATCCTGTTTTATCTTGCACAGGACTTTTGGAATGAGAGGAAGGAGAGGGAAGGCATAAAGAAACACCCCCTTCCATGAAAAAGATAGGGTGTCCACTATCCAAGCCAGAGGACATGGAGTCCTGGCACAAAAACTGAGGAAGCTGCCTGTTCAGAGGGAGGTAAACAGATCTACTTGAGGAATACCCCACTGGTGGATAATGTCCAGAAAAACATCCCTGTGAAGCATCCATCTCCATGAGATTGTGTTATGGACATGCTCAGGGAGTCTGCCACAAAATTCTGATTTGAAGGAATATACACTGCCTAATGTATGACTTGGTACTGAATTGCTAGCTTCCAAACCCCTTGTGTGAGCCATCTGTGAACAGCTCCTGAGAGGGAAGTGGGGGTTGAAAGGGAAGGTGTAGATTCAAAGTCAGTTGGTGAATGCACCATTGAAATTTCAACTTGAGACAAGAAAGAAGAGGGACTGGAAACTCTAGAGGATCAGAATGCTGACGTCAGCTGACTTTAGATACCCCTGAAGCTTTCTCATATGCAATCTGGTAAAGGGAAGCATAGGGATGGTGGATGCCATGAATCCCAAAGCCCTCAGAAATTCCCTGGTCGAAATCAAGGCCAGAGGAAGAATGGACTGAAAAATGGAAACCAGAGTCAAAGCGTTGAGAAGCGGCAAGAATGCTAGCATAGGAACAGTCTGGATCCTGCATCCCAAAAGATCATGATCCCATGAGGGGGACAGGAAGGACTTTTGAAAATTTACAGTGAATATCAGGCTTTGCAAGGGAGTGATGACCCACTGAAGGTGCTGTAAAAGAATCTCTGGAGAGGAGGCTTGAATAAGCAGGTCATCTAAATATGGAAAGACCTGAATGCCTTTGAGCCTGCAAAAAGCAATCACAGGAGCCAGGCATTTGATGAATACTTTTGGAGCAGTAGAGAGGCCAAAGGGCAAAGCAAATGCCAGGAAGCAACAGAGACACGTAACAACTTCGTGAAAACGGGATAAATAGGGATATGGAGGTAAGCATCCTTGAGATCCAGAGAAACCATAAAAGCCTGTGGAAGCAGAAGAGGGAACAAAGTCTAAAGGGATAACATTCAAAAGGAAGGAATCTGCAGAAAAGTATTCAGGTAAGAAAGATCCAGAAAGGGTCTCCAAGTGCCTTCTTTCCTGTGAACCAATACCTTCTGGAATAAAATACCTTCCCTTTTGAGCAGCTGGAACTTCTTGAATATTTCTCTGAAACAAAAGACCCTGAAGCATTTCTGGAAAAGAGCTCAGCTGGTCCTCAGGTGTGTGAGGAATTCCCATGAAGGGGCGGGGGGTTTTCCAAACCATGAAATACTCCTGGCAAATGATAGAAACAACCCATTAATCCTGTGTTATGCTTAACCAGGCAGGAAGAGACAGAGAAAGACAAAGTGATAGTGGAATGGGACTGGGAAGAATCGGGTAGTCAGACAGCACCTGGTTTATCAAGAAAGGAGGGGTCTGTGTATACTTAGCAGGGGGAACCCTACTACCACCCTACTTGCCTTTAGTAGGAGGATGAGCTGCCTTCTAACAAAGGCTGGTTTATTAGGATAGTTTCTCTCTGGAACTTTGGCACAGAGGAAACAAAAGTATGTTTCAATTCCTGTAACTCCTTAAATTTCTCCTGCAGGGAACTTGAAGAAATGTCCAGAGGGGCATTCATCAGCTTAGCCTTAATATCATCAGGCAGAGGTTGAAGTCATAGCCAGGAATATTTCCTCAACATAGAGCCCCAAAGCAGCATCCCTAGAAGAAACATCTGCTGCATCATAACTACACTTAATGGAATGATGAGCTACCTGGGAAACAAAACCTTAACAGATACAAGGCAGAAGTCTTTCCCTCAGAATCAGGAAGGTCAGAAATAACCTGGAAAGCCTGAGAAAGGGCAGCCAAAACATATCTGGTCATATGAGTCTGATTGATAATTTACAGCCTGAAAGGCTAGGGTGGATGAAGTATAAACCTTTTTATCCAGCCCTTCCATAGTCCTGCTGTCTTTATCAGTAGGAAGTTGGGTTGAAGGCAGTAATTTAAGAGGCTTGTTGGATGCCACAGAAAGCACTGAAAGGTCAGCAGATGGACACTTATGAAGGAATTTGCAGTCATCAGGCACTTTATAAAACCTATCCATTTTCGTAGGAGCAGCGCGCTAAGAGTCTGGACCCTGAGATACAGAAGAAAAAGCATCCAATAAAGCAGCCAAAGCAGGAAGAACAGCAGAGGGTCCAGGAGATTCCATTTGAAGGAGCTCATAATATCTCCTCTGCACTTCAGAAACATGGGAACAATCCCATTTAAAGAATTCCATCATTCTGGCAATGGTATCCCCAAATGAAATCTCCTCAAAAGGAGATTATGGACTAGTACATTACTGTTCTTCAGCACCATAATCCAAAGGGGAAGAAATCTGAATAGATTAGCCAGGGATTCCTCATCAGAATTTATCTTTCTCTTCAGAGGACTCCTGGTACTTAGACCATTTGAGGGGGGAAGGAGACCAAGCAGGTGCCGGGACAGAGATCCCCTGAGGAGGCTTCAAGGCCATAAGAGCATTGAATAAACCCTGTGTAAAATGTATTCACTGTGAGGGTCCTTAGGAGTAGAAGAAATATGTTTTGTCTTCTGTTTCTTTTTTAAATAGGCATCCGCCTTATGAAAAGTAGAAAGCTCTGATGCCGGCCTACACTCAGTAATCATAGCTGGAACTTCCTACCTAACCAGTATCTGAGGAACACACCAAGCCCCTCAGTGATAATCAACTGCAATTCCCTCTGAGCATCAGAAATGGATGTCTGCAAGGCCTCTGAGGATGTGTGAGATGCTGGATCCATGCCGGCATCTGAAATGGTCGTGGCAGAGGAATTTAGCAGAGAAACCAGACTATCCTCTGGGCATTCACAAGCCTGAAGAGAGATGTCTGGTGGAGGAGGCACAGCCAAAGAATCTGACCTGATTTTTTTGGCCTTCTTCATTGAAGATGGCTATCCCTCAGGCCAGGAATTACCCTTCATTGCATCATTTGCTAAGAGCTTTAGATGCTGATTTTTTCAAGATAAATGGTAAGAGAGGAAAGATGACTATGTAAGGACTTCGGAACAAAAGTCTGACAAATAGAACCGTATGTATGGTAATGAGAAGCTCCTAAACAAAACAAGCACTGCTGGTGTTGGTCTTTACAGGGAATCTGTCTCCCACACCAGGATTTAGCCTTTCTAGATGACATGAAACCCCACAACAACACAAATGCTAAAAACAAAAAGGATAAGTCAAAAAACCCCAATGGGGCACTTATCTGCATGGCTAGGTAATCAGCAACAACTCGGGTAATGAGACCGACAATCAAAAAAGGTGTTCAAACTGTTAACAAAGAAGTTCTGAGGATGATACATCCAGACATCACCTTTATGGCCTATGTCTTGCATGGGGAGCATACGTGTAATGTATGGTATATCAACAACAACTTAAAGGCTTCGGTATACTGGACAGATATCAGGTCATCCTTGGCAGGGTTCCCTCATGTTAAGACTACTGCAACAGTGAAATGGAAGGACATCAAGGGACCAAGGTAGAGAAAGAACAGCTGAAATCATTTTTTCAGGGTCAGCAAGCATCTCGATAGATTTCAAAGTAGATAAATATGCTTGACTGTTTTTACAGCAAATCTGTAGACAGCATGGAAATTTGACTATGAACTGCAAGTGGGAAAAATAACACTTCATTCCTTCACTAGCATATGCAGTATTACATCATTTCTCATTTACATTTCATTAGAGTTAATTTGTCCAGGTTTATTTGTGGCCAATGTGCATTAACATAAACTGCTTCTATTGTGGCCTAGCTATGCTCATTCATCGACAGTGTGGATACCAATAACGTATTTGCACAATGACTATGAATACTGGCTTAAGAGTCAGAGCTTAATTAACACAGGGGTTAACCAAAGAGACTGACTAAATCAGCTTGATTAAGGTTTTTAGGAATAAGAGTGGCATGCAAGGCAAAGACACTAAGTAATCTATTCACTAAACTATTTTTTTCTGTTTTGTTAATGTTTGTTATTGTTATATACGATGATCTTTAATCCACTGGTAAGTCATCAGTAACCAGTCTTTGTTAACAAACATCTCAGTGAACATAAAGATTAAGATAAGGTGACGCATGTAAATTAATAAAACATCATATAGGTTCATAGGTGTGTACTAGGCTAATGGCCCTGGAGCCTATATAAGCCTAGCCCAAGAAGATTCCCTGGTATCATGCCACCCAAAGTTAGTTCCCAGTGCCCCTGTCAAGCAAGGCCACTGAAGTGATCCCCGGGGTGAACTTCCTATTGCCCATCCACTCGTCAAGATTTCTCTTAAAGAGGGCTAGTGAAGTGCTCTGCTTGATGAGAATGGGAAGTTTGTTCCAGAGTATGGGAAGTCTCTGGGTTAGGAACCTCTCCCTCCAGCATATTCTGTTTATTGTGGTAATGATGTTTAGGTCCCTGGAGTGTGTAGCATGGAGGGATTGGGATTTCTTTAGGTGCAGCATTTCTAGCAGCTCTGGGTCAGACATGGCTTTGTAGGTCAAGCAGAGATCACCTCTAAGTAGGTGATAAGAGACATAGCTGGAGTTTTTTGAGTCTGTCCATATAGGGCATGTGTCTAAGACCTAAGATCCTCTTAGTGAGGTATTTTTGTGGCCTTTCCAGTTGTTGTAGGTGTCTAATGAGGTACATACCAAATGGGGCATTGTATTCTATAACAGGTCTAATGAGGGACAAGTAGAAAGGGATTATGACATCTTTCTTCCTGAATGAGTAACTTTTTGTAATGAGATGTGCCACATAGATGGACTTTCTGACTACAGTGGCAATGTGCTTATCAAAGGAGAGGTCGCTGTCAATCTGTGTCCCCAGGTCTGTTATCACACCTTCGCTGTTTAGTGGACTACCGCCTATGTGGTAGTTCATGGGCACCAAATTTTTCCCAAAGGGAATGACAATGCTCTTTTTGACATACAGCTTAAGGCCATTATTCTGGCACCAGTCACTGGTGTCAGTGAGGCCTTTTTTTAGAATGTCTACATCAGCTGGAGAATCAATAATGGCTCCCAGTTTGCAATAATCTGTGAACTTGGTCAGCTAGAGTCCCTTTGTGTTGGCTTGAACTTCAGAGAAGTAGATTCCAAACAGGAGAGGACCTAGGATCGATCCCTGTGGGACACCACTTGTAACTGAGTCAGTTGGCAACCCATATTATGACATAGGGGTTTATGCCTAGTTTAGTGAGTCTATCTATGATTCCTGAGTGAGGAATGGTGTCGAATTGGCAAGATCTAGGTAGACTGTGTGTACTACCTTGACCTCATCCACAGCTCTGGTGACAGACTTGAAGAAGTCTATCAGGTTTAGCAGGCATGATCTACCTTTCACAAACCCAAATTGCATGGGGTCCAGAGTTTGGAGATTCCCTATGTCCTTATTTATAAGGTCCGTGTTGATGCGCTCCATAGCCTTACATATCAGACTCGTCAGACTAATGGGGCGGTAGTTCCCAGGGTCTGTAATCGCTCCCCCTTTGTGGAGTGGGATGACCATAGCAGTGCACCATTTGGTAGGAACAAAGCCTGAAATGAGGCTATGATTGAACAGGGTACTCAGGTGTGGTGCCAGTTCACTTTGGAATTCATGTAGAACACAGCCAGGGATATTATTAGGTCCCATGGAAGCTGTATTCTTGGCTTTGGACAGTGCGGTTTTTATCTGTGTAGCTTTGATAATAGGGACTTGGCATTCCTCAGGTATTGTGATAGGCCCTTTAGGGGGTGAAAGGGGGGTAAAGTTTGCACTGAACCTGTCGGCCAATATGTTGGCAATATCACTTGGTTCTGTATATGTATTGCCATTGTGCTGTAACTCAGAGCAGATCTGAGTATTGCCATGTAGATTCTTGATATAACTATAGAATGCCTTGTGGTTGTCTTTAGACTATGCAGCAATTTTGTTTTTGTAGCTAGCTTTAGAGGATTTGAGGATGTATCTCAGTTTTTTTCTGAGGCTAACAAGGAAGTTTTTTCAGTCTTGGGAATTCACCCTTTTCTGCAACAATATCTTCTGTAATTTGGGGGTGCTATATGTGTTTTGCAGAAAAACAAACAGAAGATTTAAAGAAAAGTGACTGTACCTTTAGAAGAAGGTGGACAGTTTTGCTTTTGTTATTGCTCTGTTTGATTGACATTAGAGTCTTAGGGCAGTAGTCATTGACACTGTACGCCATATAATAGTGTTAGTATGTAGTAGAGCAGCATATCAAAGTCCTACATGTTCCATAATATGCAATCTTATCCTGTTGTTTAGCCACAGTATGCCATGTACAGAATGCATATACAAATAACCCCCCATTCACCATACTGTACATGATTCACAAACACTGCTCTGTGTATGGTATCATTCCAACAAGGTAACTTATGGGACTCTGACCATATACATAAAAATGATGTAATGATTCTCCTTCCTTGCAGAAACGTTCGGCATACGCAGCAGAGCAGCAGTTCAGTGATGCAGTAAAACCTTTGCATGGTAATAATAATAATAATAATAATAATAATAATAATAATAATAATAATAATAATATTCTTTTGTTGACCAGGCAAGCCCTTTTCTGAGACTATTCAGGAGCAATATCTACTTAAGTGACTTGCTCAAGGTCACACAGTTGGCAAATGAGTCTGAGGGAATTAAACTATGTACCACAGGAACTACAACTCACAGCCTTAACCCTCTGTGCCAACTGCCAGGGAAAAACTCACCAGCCACAGAATTCCCTATGGTGCAGGCAACCCTTTGACAACAGCCACACCCCTTCCCACTACCACATAGTGACACTGCCAAGCTCCTACCAGTGAAAGTTCCCACAGTATCAGATACTCTGATTACCACAGTATAGAAATGACCTTAGCTCTGATTTAATAATCACTATTAGAGAATGGGTGACCTGTATATCAGAACCCTGTTTGGACAACAAATGTTCTCCAGCAGGGTGTTAATCTAAGCATGTCTGTTGCTTCACTGTAGCATATTAAGCTGCTGCTGTGGAGCTTGAACTGAAGTAAAGCTAATGGTCACCATTATTTTTATACTCGCTAAGCTGTTTAGTGAGTGTAAAATAAAAAAAAAAATAGAAAAGCGCACGTGTGTGTATGTCTGTGTGCATGTGCATGCATGCATAAAAGTGACAGTGAGATCAATCAAGCCATAATTTTATACTCCCTAAGATGTGCTTTTTTTATTTGGCGAATGTAAAAGTATTCTGCTTAAAACCCTCAGCTTTGGCCGGCTAAGATCTAGCTGTATTCAACTGGACGTACAAGAGAATTTAATTACCTTTATCTGCACTTTTTTTTCAAAGAATACAGTATTTAAATTGATTTAACTGTGTTGCAGGAATATATATTAACTGAACTGGAAATTTTGACTCTGCTCTTCAGTCAGTGCTGCTGAATTTTATTGTTTGTTAATAATTACAGGTGTGGGGGTAGCCATATTCTTTGATTTCCTGTCCTTGCCTATTTAAGTGTACAGTTTGAAATATTTTCTGCTTAAAAACCTCAGCTTTGGCCGGCTAAGATCTAGCTGTATTCAACTGGACGTATAAGAGAATTTAAATACCTTTATCTGCACTTTTTTTCAAAGAATACAGTACTTAAATTGATTTAGCTGTGTTGCAGGAATATATATTAACTGAACTGGAAGTTTTGACTCTGCTCTTCAGTTAGTGCCACCCACCCTCCCTGTTTTTGTTTTGGTGTTAATCTTAGTGGCCTTGAAACTGCCCGCCCCTCTTGTAAATTTGTGTTTGGATACTCCTTCTGGGCCCATCTCATTTGCTTACTCAACTGAGTGCAGTGAGATCATATTCTGATTTCAGGCACTCCTACTGTGTACAAAGAGAGCATCTGGGAAACAGAAGAAAAAAAAATATCTAAGCTTGTTTCCTGCCTTTCCTGTTAAGTGGTATAGACTGTTTGTAGGCTTCTGAGCCCCCAAGCCCTTCTGTGTTGGAGGGAAGCCTTCTAGCTTAGTTTTTTTTTTTTCTTATAACTAGCCAGGTTTCTAGTTTCAGCACTCAAATCTGTTTCTTTGAACTCAGCACTTGTTCAGAACTCATTGTAAGCACTACATAAGCTGCAAATTACTACAGCACTCAACTTTCCTCACTTGTCTAGTGGAAAGCAGTTTTTAGTACTTAATAAATAAGCACTTATCCAGGCATGTCTAAGGGTCAGCTCCCAGTGATTTCTCCTGTCTACCTGATGAATCTGGGCATCTTGGGGCAATGCAGCAATTGCCTCATGTACACAGACAACCCTCTCCTCTTACCACCCAACACTACAACCTGTGAGAGATGCACTTATATAGCCAAACTGGAAGCAAAGCTCTCTTCACCCAAGACTGGACTAGACAGTCAAGAGGAGAGGGTTAACACTTGCACCACACCATACTCATCACATAGTCCCTCAAAACCCACACCACCAAAACACACACATAGAAACACAAAACACACACCAACATTCACGGAGGCTCTCAATAAAAACCTGCCCAAGCATCAGGGACATCCAAAGCATAAACGCAAGCAAACTCCACCCCCCCAACACAACCCAAATGACACATAGCCCACAAACTCAGTGTGCCACTCAACCACAGCCCATAAGGCATAACAACGTACCCAACACTCTAGTCATAGGAGACTCTATAGTCAGGCACACTGATGTTCCACTCACTAGACTAAACAAGGAGAAAGTTACTGTCAGCTGCCTGTCAGGTGCCAGGATCCACCACATAATGCATGCACTCAGGTCACTCCACAATAAGTACAAATATGACACTGTCATTGTCCATGTTGGTGTGAATGACCTGAGACGTACCCCCCTGGACTACATGAAAAGAGACATGGAGGAGCTCTCCGATCTTGTATCCCAGGCAGGTATGACCCTAACCCTGAGTGCATCCTGCCATCACCCAGAATGATACCACAGTACAAGGACAAAATGATTGACTTCAACAATTGGCTAAGTTTCTGGTGTCATTCTAAGGGGATCCAGTATTTGTCTGCCTGGGACAACATGATCGACAGTCCACGATGCTTTGCCAGAGATGGCCTGCACCTGTCACCCTTAGGATTCCGGATACTGGCTAAGACTCTTGCCAACCCTATAGTGCCTTTTTTAGGCAAGGTTCAAATGACAAATTCACCACCGTAACCGGTACAAGCAAGCAAAATCTGAGGGTAATGCTACTCAATGCTAGAAGTCTAAACCTCAAAATGCACTCACTCGAGGCACTCCTTAAAATGGAGAACATTGACATCTGTGCAGTGACAGAGACCTGGTTCAAAGCTCCAGAGAGCACCCCTGCATTACCAGGCTTCAATTCATGCCACACCTTTCAGCCACCTAACCCAGAAAGAAGCACTAAAGGCGGAGGCATGTCCATATTCATTTAGGATAGCCACACCTCCAGGCTAGTTGCACAGCATAATGCATCCGAGATTATCCAAGTGCAACTAACTCTGGGCAAGACTGCAATCCAAATTGTAGCTTGCTACAGACCCCCCACCATGCCACAGGATTCACACTCCTCATTTCTTAATACACTGGAAAGTATTAGGGTACAACCCAACACCCTAATAATGGGCGATTTCAACTACCCCACCATTAACTGGGAAAACTACTCATGTACCAACACTTTTGCTCAACGTTTTCTAGAATTCATAAATTCCAACACCTTGGATCAACTTATTCACACCCCCACTAGGGGCAGCAATATCCTAGACCTGGTCATCACCAACATGGGAAACCGGTGTTCCACACCAGAGGTCAATTCCTCATTGGTCAGATCCGACCACAAGCTAATCAGCCTAAACATCCACATCCCACCCCCAGCCCCAATTAGGGAAACCATCGTATAAAACTTCTCAAAAGCCAACTTCACACTTCTTAAGACAGAAGTGGCAAACTTCATGACACCCATGCAGATGGACAATAGAGGTATGACTGCCGAATCCTACACAAATGCACTTTATAAGCACTTACACGAGTGCATGGATCATGCTATCCCTAATAGAACCAAGATGTTATTCTCCAAAAAGAGGAAGCCAATCTGGTGGTCCTCTGCCATAAACAAACTCTACAACAGAAGAAAGAAACTGTTGCAAAAAAGAGTAAAATCCCATGTCTGGAGGAACTCCCTGGTCAACCTCAGTAAGAAGTTGAGATCCCTCATAAAATCCTCCAAAGCTAGTTACAAAAACAAAATTGCCACTGACTCTAAAGACAACCACAAAGCATTCTATAGCTATGTCAAGAATCTAAATGGGAACACTCAGATCTGCTCTGAGTTACAGCATAATGGCACTAAATATACAGAACCAACTGATATTGCCAACATCCTAGCAGATAGGTTCAGTGGTAACTTTACCCCCCTCTCACCCGCTAGAGGGCCCATCTCTATACTGGAAGAATGCAAAGTTCCTTAATCATGGCTGCACAGGTAAAAAACACACTCTTCAAAGCCAAGAACACAGCATCCATGGGACCTGACAATATCCCAGGCTGCGTTCTACACGAACTACAGAATGAACTGGCACCCTACCTAAGTACCATGTTCAATCATAGCCTCACCTCAGGCTTTGTACCCACTGAATGGTGCACTGTGACAGTTATCCCACTCCACAAAGGGGGAGCCACGACGGACCCCGGGAACTACCGCCCCATTAGCCTGACGAGCCTGGTCTGCAAGGCCATGGAATGTATCATCATGGAACTCATAAACAAAGACATTGGTAATCTCCAAACTCTGGACCCTACTCAGTTTGGATTTGTAAAAGGCAGATCATGTCTCCTAAACCTGATTGACTTCTTTGAAGCAGTCACCAAAGCCATAGATGATGGTAAAATGGTTCACACAGCTTATCTAGATCTCGCCAAGGCTTTTGACACCATCCCCCACTCTGGAATTATAGATAAGCTCACTAAACTAGGTATAAATCCCTATGTCATAAGATGGGTTGCCAACTGGCTCATGGACAGAACCCACACTGTGAAAGTAGCGGATTCCAAATCTGACATCAGACCAGTGACAAGTGGAGTACCACAGGGTTCAGTCCTGGGTCCTCTCCTGTTTGGTATCTACTCCTCTGAAGTGCAGGCCAACACAGAAGGTCTTTGGCTAACAAAGTTTGCAGATGACTGCAAACTAGGAGCCATAATCGAAACTCCTAACGATGTGGACAAACTACAAAAGGGCCTCACCGAGACAGATTCCTGGTGTCAAAGCCATGGCCTGAAGCTCAATGCCAAAAAGTGTATTGTCATCCCCTTTGGTAAAAACTCTGTACCCATGAACTACCACATAGCTGGTAGTCTACTTAATGCCAAAAATGTGATAAGAGACCTTGGGACACAGGTGGACAGTAGTCTCTCCTTTGATATTCACATTGCCACAGTGGTCAGGAAATCCTTCTACGTGGCTCATCTCATCACAAAAGGATTCTCATCCAGAAAAGAAGAGGTCATTGTTGCCCTCTACTCATCACTCATTAGAACCATTATAGAGTACAACGCCCCTTTTGGTATGTACCTCACAAGACATCTACAACAACTGGAAAGACCACAGAAATACCTCACAAAGAGGATTACTGGCCTCAAACAGATGCCCTATGCAGACCGTCTCAAAAAACTACAACTTTACTCCATTGCATATCGCCTACTCAGGGGTGATCTCTGCCTAACATACAAAGCTATGTCAAACCCAGAGCTGTTGGACATGCTCCACTTAAAGAAATCCCAATCCCTCCGAGTTACATGCTCTAGGGACCTTAACCTTGTCACGACAATAAACAGAACATGCTGGAGGGATAGATTCCTGTCCCAGAGACTTCCCATACTCTGGAACAGACTACCTATCTATGTCAAACAGAGCTCCTCATTAGCACTCTTCAAGAAAAATCTTGATGATTGGATGGGAAATGGGAAATTCACCCCAGGGATCACTTCTATGGCTCTGCTCGACAGGGGCATAGGAAAATAATTTTCCTGAGTGGCGAAAGCCAGGGTACATTTTTTGGCTAGGCTTGTATGGGCCCTAGGGCCGATAGCCTAGTACCTACCTATGAACCTATGAAACATAAAAAAAGAAAGAACAGTGTGTGTGTGTGTGTGTGTGTGTGTGTGTGTGTGTGTGTGTGTGTGTGTGTGTGTGTGTGTGTGCGTGTGTAAGAGTGAGAGCGATCATGCAGTTACAGCAGCAGCAGCAAAGAGGTCTGCATATCTCTTGACTTCTTAACTCAAGAAATCTCAATAAAGCCTAAAATAAAGGGGGAACAAAGGCTCAAAAATAGTGACAGATTTTAAATATTGCTGTTATAAAATTACAAAGTTGCTTGAATAAGAGGATTTGTGTTAGCATGAATTTTCTGAAGTACTTACACTTTGTACTTTTGTCTCCTGTTCCCTCATCTCCCTTGTCTGTCCAGATCTTAATTTGAGGACAGTCGAGGCATATCATTCTTTCTGGTAACAATCCATGTTCATCTTTATTCTCAGATTTGTCTCAAAAAGCTCTCAGACCAGGACTTTCTTGCAAAGAGCCTTTGTTCCCTTATTATACGTTTCCTTTGTCTCAATGTGATTCTTCTGACATCTCGTGTTTTCTAGGAGTGCACGTCTCACTAGAGATGGGTAGCATATCTGTGAAGCCTGAATATGCCTTTTGTTTATCATTTTTTCCCTTCCTTCCTTCAGTATTAGCACGTCATTTATTAGCATAGATTCTTCTCCTTTACAGTTTTTCTTTCTGGTCAGTATTGCGGGGGGCAGCTTTTACAATATACTGTTCTCCTACTGGCCCACCACTCCATAAACCCCTTTGATTACCAGATTTATGTTGTACACTGTCACTGTAACTGGCCTACTTCCTAACCAGGCTGTCAAGACACTAGTTTCCTAGGTCTTCTTATTCTACCACCCAGCCACCATACAGGCTGGGTCGCCACCCAAGGACTTAGCCCTGGGGTTCACTGATCATTTGCAACAATTTTACATATTTTTGCTTTGTTCATACAGATAGCCTGACAAATTGTCCAAGAGCTTTATACTGGCATCTTATAAAAAACAAGTGTTTGGCCTCTTGCTTCTAGTAAGATGATCTCAGTTGTTTGATTGAAGTGTGTGAATATTAAGACATGACTGGAGGTGTTTTGGTTTTCCCTCAGCACTCCAACTCTGTGGATTAATTCAGTGCCAACAGAATATTCACTTTGGAATGCAGAACTTTTCTTTAGAAAGATCTTTTGTGTATGAATGTAAGTGCACTTTCTTACTACTCACTGGCCAGTTCTTCAGGCCATCAAAATTTTCTCTTTTAAAAGTGACATAACTTACAGTCTTTAATCACTTCACCTTACTCTTTTACTTCCTTCCATAAGGTATATTTTTAATTTTTTATTTTACACAATTTATCTGAAGTTGCCTCAATAGCTTTTTGTTGCTTGCCTAAGCACTCATTCTTTCCCATTGTGTTGTCATAGGTTCATAGGTTCATAGGGTGATACTAGGCTATCGGCCCTAGGGCCTATACAAGCCTAGCCATAACAATTCCCTGGCTATTTCTTCCTACAGTATTTACTTCCCTGGACCCCTGTCCAGCAGGGTGACTGACGTGATCCCCGGGGTGAATTTCCTATCTCCCATCCAACTGTCAAGGTTCCTTTTGAAGAGGGTCAAAGAGGCGCTCTGCTTGACATGTATGGGCAGTCTGTTCCAGAGTCTGGGGAGTCTCTGGGTCAAGGTTTAGATCCCTGGAGCATGTGTCTCTGAGGAATTGGGATTTCTTTAAGTGTAGCATGTCCAACAACTCTGGGTTTGACATGGCCTTGCATGTTAAGCAGAGATTGCCTCTGAGTAGATGATATGCAACAGAGTATAGGTGGAGTTTTTTTAGACAGTCAGCATAGGGCATCATCTTTCTTTGTCAGTTTTTTGAACATAATGCACATCTGTTCATCAGTGGCAGTTAATTAATCTTCTCAGTCTTGTTATCTGGTTTTCCATGGTTTTATTAAACATATACAATTTGTAGACATGTCACATGATGCACTGAAAGGGAATTCTTTAGGCTTTGCTTCAAATCAGAGGTAATAGCTTCCAAATTAAGTGTCTAACTCATTAACTATGACACGTGATCCCCTGACTCACCTTTGTTGAATAAAGTCAAATGCCTGCTAAAGTTTGTTTGGGACAGTAAAGACCTAGCATATGTAAAGCTAAACTCTGTTTAGTCAGGTTTGAGGATTGTGGAAATTTCTAAACATCAGCCTAATTGGTTCCTAATTAAAGTTTTCTATCACCACTGACATGTAGAACATGTGCAAAACATTTGACTAAGGCCTGATTATCTTCAGATGCAGTTAAAACTGCACACTATATGAGTAGAAAAAGTGCCACATTGAGCTTATCAGAGATGATGAATATAACCAGTCATATTGCAAGAAAATGTGATTGAGGAGGATATCTTCCCTGACTTAAGGTGAATAACATCTTAATGGCTAATGGCACCAGACATAAAGGCAGGCTTCCAGTTCTAGGTTGCATGGCTCTGATGATGCTTTTCTTAGTTTTAATAAATGTGTACAGAAGTTTTGCAATTTGTTTTAGATACTTGGAATGTAATACACTAGTTAATGCACTGAAGAGACAACTAAGATTTGTTCCAGGAAGGAGCAGAACCATATTTGACATTTGTCAGGTATTTAAAATGGTTGACTGGGGTATGGCAATAGCTGCAGTTGGTATTTGATACCAAAGCTATCAGAGCTGAAGCATGGAGTTCCTACATGGATATACAGTTAAAAACAGCCATCTACAGGGAAAGGCACTATACATCTCCAGTCTTGTGACAGTGTCCTATCCATGAAGTAGAAACTGATTTATTGATGGCACTATACCCTGGTAAGATTATAAAACTCCAGCCCAACCATCTGCCAGCAAATGTAGAAATATGGCACAAAAAACTAACCATTTTCATATGTAATGGAACTGTATCCTGGTAAGATTATAAAACTCCAGCCCAACATCTGCCAGCAAATGTAGAAATATGACACAAAAAAACTAACCGTTTTCATATGTAATGGAACTGCTCCCCCAAAATAGCACAACTAGAGGGAAACTGTCTTCTTCTTTCAGCTCCTCCTGTTAGGGGTCACCACAGCAGATCATTAGTCCACAGAACAAGTGGCAGTACAGTTTTATGGTGTCAAGTTGCCAGCCCACCACCCAATCTTCCTCAGAAGGCACACACTCTCACACCAAGGGCTAATTTAGAATGTCCAATCCACAGGCAGCATGTCTTGGGAATGTGGGAGGAAACCAGAGCAAACCCAGGGAGGATATGCTGACTCTACAAAGAAAGCACCCCAGCCAAGAATCAAACCAAAGAACTTCTTGCTGTGAGGTAACAACACTAACCACTTCACCACAGTGCCACCCAACTAGAGGGCAACTGTATTTAGCTCATTAACAAAGTTGCTGGCAGTTCTACTACTTTGTTTTACATGCATGCTTGTTTGGCCTTATCCTGAAACCACTAACACTGAGCTCAGAACTTAATTAAATTTATCATGCTTACATCTTTTATAACTAAATTTTGGCCTCTAAGAAAATAGAAAAGTCCCTACAAAAGCATTTAATATGATATTGATCAGTTCAGTTAACAGAGTGAGATAGATCTCTTGCGAAACAAGAGCAATCAATTCGCATTACAGATTTGTTTTGATACCTATCCCAGGAATTAAACTAAGTGAACCCTCTGTCAGGACTTAAAGATTAATACTTTTGCTATACACTTCATTGAGTTGCAACACATAGCAGAATCCCAACTGTAAGTCATTCTAGCCCAAAATAAATAAGTAATGAACCAGACTGTGACAAATCTTGACAGTTTAGCATGACACTCCCCCTTGTTGGCCGGCTTATGGTTACTTATATTTCTTTTCTTTTGAAAAAAATGTAGAGTTAGCTTTAGTTAGCTCTGACTTCTCTGTGTAACAACACTATCAACAAATGATACATCAAGAAATATTGTATCTATGTTATTTCTGTTTCATATTATTTGGCATATTTCTATTTGTATGTTAAGAACTGATAGAACATGTTTTATGTAAAAATTATTACTTGCCTTTGTCACATTTTATCTAATTTCCTCTTGTTAACTTCATACAATCTTAAATTAATATCCATTCAGAGTGCATACTCTGCAAATAGGATGTGATCTGTTTTTAACACACCAAAATAGCTCATTATTTGCCATGAAGTGATAATGAATTACTGAAATAATGATAGGACTGTATTTAACTCAACATATACCACTGCTGTAGAAAGTAAATTTAAAAGTTTCCTGATCGGGTTTAGCTAATGGTCCTCATATTACAATTTAATAAGAGTTCACTGTGGCCATATTTTCCCCCATATTCTTCTTTATATATGATGATGGTGTTTTCTGAATTTTCTTATAGTATCAAATTTCTTGCTGTAGAACATAAAGGCTTATGATTAGACGCTGTTAATAAACTGAGTTTTCTCAGACTGAGTTAGATGTCCACATCACCCATCTGATACTTAACAAATTACTTAACCAAACCAAAGCTCTAGTGGTCACAGTTCTAAGTAAGTAGTTAAGCTAGTGAAGATCTTTATCTGGAATAAAATGAGAGCACCCATTTATGTATTTATTGACAATTTATTACTGGGGAAGTCTCAATTTCAATGGAGGTCTGAGGAGAAATCCTCCAAAGTATTACAAAAACATTTTAAGAATAATACTTTCACTATCTGCAAAAGTAATACAAAAACATCTACTGTTTAATAATTTATACCAAACTAGACATAATGTGAAAACATTTGTTAAGAATAGATATAACTTATCTAACAATGTTTAATATTTAGAGAAATTTTAGACACTTTATAGAGAAATTAAGGGTAAGTAGGTGCAATACAAGCAGGAACTGTAGTCCGAAGTGAGATAAAAAGACAAGGTTACAGCATATTTAGAACAAGAGTTAGTGGAGAGAAATACATTGAAGTAATGAAGTGAATGAAGAAGGGAGAGTAATGAGGTGTAAGGTATGAATAGGTACTTGTTCATAATTAGGGATATAGTTTATTCTGGGGTTGAGCAAGAGCATGGCTACATTTTGACTGGGAAGTCTCCCAGAATGTTTTTAAAGGACTGGAGGGAGAGTGATCTGATGGAAACAGTTAAGGAATTCAAGGCCTTAGCAACATGGTTTGAGTACAGACCATGCCCAGCAGATTTCATAGGTTTGTGACCAGACAGGACTTTTTAGTCATTGGATCATAATGACAGATTGGGAACACAGTTGTGTGGAATGGTATTTAGCACTAGACAAGCAGATTGAGGCAGGATAATTTTATAGGTGGTAAGAAGCTGTGCATGTGTTAGGTGATGGGGTGGTTCTAACCATTTTAGGCTTTTTAGTGCTATACAGTGCTGAGTTCTGAAAGAGATATTTGCTGCAAATTGAGCATTGTTCAAATTTTAATTTTTATGATGCCTGGAAGTTAATAAGGATGGGAGCACCATAAAGTAGTGAGGGGAGGAGGTAAGTAGTGGCAAGTGTAGCTTTAGTTGTATAGGTGAGAAAGTTTTGGCACTGTAAAGCATCCCTAGTTTTTTTTTTACTGCTTCTTAAATGTGATTTTGTATATGCAGCTCAAATTTAAGATTAGCATCCACTGTCATCCATAATAATTTGCTATGAGAAGTGAATTCAATGACTGAGTAATTAAGAGAGAGGATTTTGCTTTTTTTTCACGAGAGAGGAGTTTTGGGAGAAAAATAAATATTTCATTTTTTTGGGGAGGGGTTGAGCATGAGTTGTGAGTTACAAAGCCATGTTTCAGAGGCTAAGGCTTCCTGAATATAAATATAAATATAAATATATATATATATATATATATATATATATATATATATATATATATATATGGGTCTACCTGAGATGGTCGACAAGCCATTTGATCGACTTTCATTTGGTCGACAATTCATTTGGTCGACAGGCAGATTTGCCCCCCTCCCCAATGTTGTGCGACCCTGGAGTTGATATATATAGTTAGGGGGGTGTGGGGGGCACAGCCCCCCACATTGGGGGGGTGTGGGGGGTGAATCCCCCCACATAAAACTGCTTGTCGACCAAATGAACTGTCGACCAAATGAGTGTCGATCATATGGCCTAGCAACCATGTGATAGGGATCCATATATATATATATATATATATATATATATATATATTTTTTTTTTTTTTGGAAATGTGCCAGGTTGTCTGATATGCATCTGAGTGTGGATTCATCTGCATATTATATTAAAGAGACCTGTTGTGTGAGTGTGTGGAGAGTGTTGTTGAGAAAGTTAAAGAGATAAGGAGCAAAGATAGAGCTTTGTAGTCCACAGGTGGTAGCTGGGAGGCATGGAGAAAGTGAAGAGTGCCACTTTACTAACTGATCACTATTGGACAAGTAGCTTTTGAACCATAGAAAAATGGGCTGAGATAGACCTAGAGAACTCATTTGAAGTAGAAGTTTGCTGTGAAAATCTGTGACAAAGGTTGTAAACAAGTCTAAAAATAAGGAGGAGACTAGTTTGCCATTATCTCTAGCATTATTGACAATGTCTACAAAGGTTAAAAGTGCAGTGTTAGTACTATGGAAGGGATAGAAGCTGTGTTGTGTGTATATGTGTTGAGAGGTGAGAGTTCCTCCTGTAGGAGATAATTTAGCAACTGTTTTTGAATAAATCTTTTGAGTATTTTAGAGATTGGGGATAAGATGTCCTTTAGCTCAAATGGTAAAGCAATAGGCCAATATGAATGTTTCATGAATATGTGTGAGTTTGAGACTCAGTGTAAACCATTTCAGGGATTGTGGGTTAGCATATTGGTTAAGGTATTTACATTGCAGACACAAGGTACAGGACTTGATTCT
>NC_056732.1:1287488365-1287590620 GCF_019279795.1 Protopterus annectens
TCATAGTTGGCCTTAGGCATAAGCCAAAAGACATAGGCCAACTAGGCGGATGCCTAGAGCACCAGTCAGTCAGGAGCACTTTTGCAAGTTTTTTCGCCTCTCCAAGTACCAGCTCTTGCTGAGAGAAGAACAGTGTCCTGTAAAGTAAGAGCTCTATACTGCCCTCACAAATGTACTGTTTCCCATGGTGCAGCACCCCATACTTCTCAAGTGTCCAATATTTGCTAGACAATACAGAATTGTATACTTAAATAACAAGGTACCACAACATTTCATGTGGCAACTTTAAATTATGTTTTTTTTTCTGTTTAACCTGTGACCTGCAATGTCATAAGACCGTTGCCATAGTGTGACTACAGCTGCTGTATGAGACTATAAGTAACCGTAAGCTAACAAGCCATACAGGAGGTAAAAAAAAGAAAACATAGCAGTCACTGACTTCATTGACTTTCTTACTGGCAACTGAACTGCACACACTGTGTATCACACAGAGAAGAGAACAGAATGGGAAGAAACGCATAAGATCAGGTAATGTACCACAGGGTAGATATGGGTTTCAGCATTTTCACCTTGGATGGTATATGGCCAAGTATATTCTCTAAAAGGGCAATTTTAATTATTCCTTTTCTCTGGTGGTTCACACAGATGTTCCTTTCTACTATAATAGGTTTCCTTCATGGAGGGATACAGATCTATTATTGCTATGAATAAATAGCATCCTCGTCTGTTGCTTTTAAACAGATCTGTTATTATTTTTTCTTTCTGTCAACAAAGCAGATCGAACAAGAATGCTACTGAATTGTACTCTCTTCAGTTTTATAAGTGTTGAAAATGCTGGATTTCCTATTTGGGACAATCATAAACTTTACTTCAATGCACAAGTATTTTCTGATTTTCTCTAATTTCTTACTTTATATTATGAAAAACATCTCTGTGTACTATCGGTGTTAAATATATAATGTTAACATAAAGGCAAAAAATAAATGCCTTAACCCTAGGACTTGGAAGAAAAAATATAATATTCAGCCATGCCTGAGTACTTCTTTATTTAATGTGAAGCTACTGTTTTTATAGAGAAGAGATGAGCTACAGAAGTATCTATAACTGCTAGGTGGGATTGGTAAATGTGTGAAATTAGTATTGCTATGGCTTATGTTATGTATGCGTGTGTGGAGGGATTGCAGTGTATTTCAGTGTATGTAACAAGTTGGCCATGATTTCTTTCACTTTCCATCACGAGCATTAACACTGCACGTGGTAAGTGACTATCTTTGTTAGTCTGGCAGAAGCAAGATACACAGGAAAGTAACTGATCATTTGGCCGTGGCATAGCAAGTAGCTTTACCATTTCAGACTACATAGCACTATTTGAGTTCTTGGCTGCGTCTTTCTTCTGTGGAGACTGCATATCCTTCCTCTTTCTGTGTGGGTTTACCCATGTGTTCTACTTTCCTCCAACACCCCAAAGCCATGATGTGAGTGATTAGATTTTTCATTTGTGTACATGCACAATATTGTACCTATATCTAGTTTAAAACCAGCCCTTCTTAGAGGTATGCTTAGAAGGGTTTTGTAGCTTGTGTAGGGAGATGTAAATAGTTTGGTCATTGTTACTTTATTTTTTTTTCTTGTAATCAACCCCCTTAGCTTGTATAATAGCTGTTGACATCGAGGTCATTATTTCTTTAAACAGCCCAGCCCCAAATCATAAAGGTGTGCACGTAAGATCTCTATGGCTTGTCTACAGCCAGTTTACTACTGGAATACATTACTGTGATGATTAGTATTTTCACTTTCTTCACAATCAAACAACACATAAATATTTGGTTGGTTATTTTTTGGGGGGTAGATGAATGCAGGCATGCTGTTCTATACAGCTGACACCAACAAGTTCAACTATGTTAATGGTTATATTTGTTCTTTCAGTTTTTTCCTAGTCTGACATTTGGGTGGTACACAGAATATGGCTGTCTTTTGAGGGTAGGGGTGAGGAAGCATGCAGTATATATGTTTAACAGCAGTCACATGGAATATATGACTGTGGCAGTTTATGTATTCATCTCAGTGCAACACCAGAGGGATACACAGAAGGTAACTATCTTTTTTTTTTGGGGGGGGGGGCAGAGATGCAGGCATGATTCCCAAATATGATATATGTACCTCTGCAAGCATTTTATTGTGATCTGTCATTTTTCCAGACAGAAACCTTGCTTGAAAGAAATAAAGAGTGAATTTATTTCTTTGTTCATGTTTTGTGCAGGTCATCATTGGAGCAAAAGATTGGTGGATAGCTTTAAAATGCACCTCACATCATCTGTAATTCCATGGAGTCTGAGTCTGGCTTAATTTGCTTATTTATTTCACATATACTACAATACACTCTTGGCCAGCTGGTTGTGTTGAAAGAATGTAGGACAAAACAAAGTTAAAGTATAATACAGGATTTCTTTCCTAAGTCATGATTTTTGTTCAAGCCATCGTTGGCTCAAAATGGTTGAAGGAAATTTCTAAAATGTACCTGAGAACATCTTTAATTCCAGTGGCTTCTGGGAATCTAGTAACCCCCACAACTCTAGCTTAATTATTTTAGTTCCGTCTCAGTTATTATAGTAACATCTGGCCTAGTTATGCTGTGTTGAAAATCCTGAAAAAAGATAAAAAAATGAAATAAAGTAAAAATGAAAAAAAAAATAATCATCTGGATAGTGTGAGAAGGTTATGGTGGAGGGGGGTGAAGGCACTGGTGTTTGCAGGTGTGTGTGTGCAGAGAGAGATCCAGTGGGTAGTGCAGTGGGAGGGGCACTATAGAACCCTTCACCTATCACCTACTTCACCACTTTACCTAAGGCTGGTCCTGTTCCTATAAGCTGTCATTCCACCATGCTCAGTGGACATTTCTTACCATTCAGAGCCAAGCCTGCTAGGTTAGAATACTGCCTGTCTTTATCTGCATTCCCCTCTGCATACAATACTGCATTCATTCTATCAGATAAGAATAACATATTTAGATTCAATGCACCTGGGTAACAATCATGGGCATAATTACACTACTCCTAACTCAAACAGCTGGCTACCTGATATAGCTAGATCTACTTTATTGCTCAGTACAGTCACCTACAAAATATTAAATGATGGCTACCATGCACCACTCCCCAACATGCTGCAGTTTAGAAACCAACCCTAAACTTTTGGAAATAATGAAGTTATTCAGTTATGCTGACCCCATTCACACATAGTATGTGTGAAAAAGCTTCCTTGAAAATAGTTCCAGCTGTTTGGAAAACTTTCTCAGACACTATTAGGAATATAAACAAACCAATGGCATTCAAAGAACAATGTGAGAAAGCAATTGCAAGTTATACAGAGATATGGGATAACAGAATTGTAGGCTAGTTCTTAGATTCCACAGGACTGGTGGCTCCCTTCTAAAATGTGTAGCTTTAATCTCTCTGATATTGCCTTCGGACATTAAGAGTGATGAAAATATAATTATTCTACCCATCTTTTTGTACAACTGTGCAACATTCATAAGCAGATTCTTAGTCCGTTACACTATTTACAGTGTGCTGTGTGCTGTGCAATATGCTTATGTAAATCTACATATTTAAAATGAAGGTTACATTATATATTAAAGCATTAATAATGTAAACATTCTTGCAGATGCTGCTTAATGTTTTATTTACTCACTATCTCACCTTGGCTATGTATTGTACAAGCAATCTTAAATGCCTTAATGTCAGGATTTTGTTCTCTTTGTATTCATAGTACATTTCTTGTTATTGTCTTTCTCACTGTAGCCTGGGTCATGTCTGAAATAAGTCCCTGGACTACTTCATCTACCTAGTTAACAAACTATAAATATATATATATATATATATATAAATATATATATATATATATATACATATATATATATGCATATATATATGTATATGCATATGTATATATATACATATATATATATATATATATATATATATATATATATATATATATATATATATATATATATATATGGTTCCACTTTGAATCATCGAATGTTCAGAACATCGACGTTCTGATAATTGAGACCAGAACATCGATGTTCAGAACATTAAAGGTTTAAAGTGGAAGTGCCAGGTAAGTGGAATTGTAGAATTTTGGGTGTGTATGCAGGGCAGCAAGGTGCCCTGCATGTTGTGAGTGTGTGTGTGTGTGTGTGTGTGTGTGTGTGTGTGTGTGTGTGTGTGTGTGTGTGTGTGTGTGTGTGTGTGTGTGTGTGTGTGTGTGTGTGTGTGTGTGCCATCTCTCTCTCTCTCTATATATATATATATATACAGATATATATATATACAGATATATATATATATATATATATATATATATATATATATATATATATATATATATATGTATTATGTGAGATTCCCAGCAGTCATCAGAATGAATTACCATGTCATCCAAACATCACCATATCATGAGTGGGACTTCAATATGTTATCTATCAGCCTCTAAAAGGTAGCTGTAGCGCTACATTTGGTTGAGTGGTAGCACTATATATTGAAACAGACCATCTGAGGTTACAAAGGCTAAATTTCTTTGGCAGATGATGCAAGTGGTACCTGCCAGTGTCCCTGTTGTTAAGTCTGTTGTAGGTAAGTATCTGACCTTTCCTTGGTTCTCAGTCAGCTTATCACTTCCGGTCATAGGATAGCTATCAAATTTTGTAATGCTATTCAGTTTCCTAAAGTCATTACAGAATCTGATATTCCCATCTGGTTTAGAAACTAGGACTACTAGTCTAGTCTTAGTTACTCTATGGCTCTTCTATCATGACTAGTTTGAACATGTTTTGAACTTCAGTAACTAATCATTTCTGTTCTTCCAGCAGTCTGTAAGAGATTATGTCACTTTCACTCCATGTGCTGCCTCTGTATTAAGTTCTATAAGTTTAGTTCTCCCAGCCTCTTCAGAGAACACTCCTTTATCTTTTAACAGAAATTGCCTTACTTCATGCCTTTGTATTTTTGACAAAGATTTTGTAACTTTACTGCAGCTGCAGATTCTCTGGTATTAGCTTGTAGGCTAACACAGAACGTTTTTCTTCTTTCCATGGCTTCATTGTATCAATGTGATAAACTTGTTTTATTATTCTTTTATTTGGTTGTCAAACCTTGTAGTTCACTACATTTATTCTTTCAGTCATCCCAAATGGCCCCAGCCACTTGGTTAGAAATTTATTTTCCATGGAAGGCAGTAACACTAATACCTAGTATCCTGACTAGAATTCTCTAAGCAAGGCATTCTTATTTTAAATTCCTTGTTGCATCCCCTGGGCTCGCTGCATGATTTCTGATTCTAAAACCTGAATATTTAAACCTTGACATTCCACAAAATTAAAAAGAAAATGCACAAACACACATAAGTATGAAAAAACTACAGTTTAAGCCTTTTTTACAGGGAAGCTACCCCACATTGAGGGGTGTTGGGGCAACTTCAGCAGCCCCCTACGTATATATACCAATTCCTTGATTGTCCAAACATGAGGAAGGGAGAAATTTCACAAAACATAGGACTCAGCGGTAGTGTACAATTGGAAATCACCTTGGCAGAGAATTCCTCTGGAAAACAATGGTTAGCGTTTGGTTCTGCGCCATCTTGTGTCTTGTGCAAGTGACATTCAAGAAAAGGTAACCCAGTGATGTGTAGAGAAACCCTCTGAATATTTAACTTTACCGAAGGTATAACCAGTTTTAATCTCTGTCCAAACAAACCAATGCAATATTCTAACACAATTTTAAATTATGATGTCTCTTCTTCCCAAGTTTACTTAGCAATGTCCAGAAGTCCTCTGAGATGTCTGTCATACATCCATTCAGATAAGATAATTCCAACTGAAGTTTTAGTGGGTTACTTTGGTCATTCTATAGAATTAGCTGATAGATAATGGCAAGCAGGCTGCTCAATTGCTGAATCATTCTGACCACAACTTGCATCATTACTCTGTAGAAAGGACATGGAAATTCCAGTGAGGAGAAATAGTAATGGGGGGTCCACTTTTAGACAAAGTGGCAAGATTTCTGAAGATTTAAGATATCATCATTATAACAAGTTGTATTTTACATGTAAAAGTTTTCCCCAGTACTGTCACTTCTGCTGAAAAATCCTCATAAAGCTGGACTTGGCACACTTGAAGATATTTTTTTTATTTATATATTTGCCTTTGTTGACCAGGAAAGTCTGACTGGGCAAAGCCCGTTTTCAATGGAGGCCACAGAAAGAAAAGTTCCAGCAGCCACATTGAAGATACTCATGATATTTTTTTACAAAGATGCATTGCATAGATAGTACTTATGACATCTAGACAGAAACAGGTAATTGTTCTGTAGTGACACTAACGAAGGGTAAAATATGTATTTCTTCTATTGTGATATTATGCATGATATTAAATTCCACATATAAAACATTTAGTATGCAGACATTGCACATGCAATAAATGTGACAAGCAGACATTAGATATGACTTATAAGACATGGATATGGACGGCTATAGTATAAATGTTAGGAATAAATAAAATTGAGGTAAGGATTGTGAAGCATTCATCAGTTCACAGATAGTTGTTAAACCTAGAAGAGGGAGTGAGGCATTATATAGCTGATAATTGAAGTATAGTGAGTATAGTGGATATAAGAATATTAGGGTACTTACTGACCAAGACCCCAGTTTTAAGCTAGTGGTGGAGAATATTTCAAGGAGATGGATAAATAAAGTGGGATGTTAAAATATCTTGGACTCCTTAGCAATGCCTAGTGTTCTGTTTTTGGCTAAAAAGTGTATAATTTTAAAGATTGGCTGTCTGGGATGCTGTATGGGACCTAAGGGTGACTCCAGTGCTTGTTGAACACTTTCTATAAGGATCCGTGTTGTAGATGAAAGACAATATTTCACATGAGCGCTTGTGAAGGAAGACTTTCATATTCTGATCCTGATTCCTTCTTTTAGATCCACTAGCTGGGGCTTATTTCCACATTCCCTATTTTCAAGATCATTGATTCATAGGTGCATAGGTTCATAGGTTGATAGGTTGGTACTAGGCTATTGGCCCTATGGCCTATACAAGCCTAGCCATAACAATTCCCTGGATATTTCCTCCCACAGTATTTACTTTCCTGGACCCCTGACTAGCAGGGTGACTGACATGATCCTCGGGGTGAATTTCCTATCTCCCATCCAATTGTCAAGGTTCCTTTTGAAGAGGGCCAAGGAGACGCTCTGCTTGACATGTATGGGCAGTCTATTCCAGAGTATGGGGAGTCACTGGGTCAGGAACCTATCCCTCCAGCATGTTTTGTTCATTGTGATGACAAGGTTTAGATCCCTAGAGTGTGTGGCTCTGAGGGATTGGGATTTCTTTAAGTGTAGCATGTCCAACAGCTCAGAGTTTGACATGGCCTTGTATATTAAGCAAAGATCACCTCTGAGTAGATAATATGCCACAGAGTATAGCTGGAGTTTTTTTAGATGGTCAGCATAGGGCATCTGCTTTAGGCCTGTGATTCTTTTAGTGAGGTATTTCTGCAGCCTTTCCAGTTGTCGCAGATTTCTTGTGAGGTACATACCAAATGGGGCGTTGTACTCTATAATGGGTCTAATGAGGGATGAGTACAGTGGGACAATGACCTCCTTTTTTCTGGATGAAAAGCCCTTAGTGATGAGGTGTGCCACACAGAAGGATTTCCTGACTGTTGTGGCGATGTGGTTATCGAAGATGAGACCACTGTCTACCTGTGTCCCTAAGTCTCTCATCACACTTTTGGTGCTTAGTGTACTGCCACCTATGTGGTAATTCATGGGTACATGTTTTTTCCCAAAGGGATAACTATACATTTCTTGGCATTAAGCTTGAGCCCTTGGCTCTGGCACCAAGCATCTGCTTCTGTAAAGCCTTTTTGTAGAATATCTACATCATTTGGGGATTCAATAACAGCTCCCAATTTGCAGTCATCTGTGAACTTTGTTAGCCAGAGTTCCTTAGTGTTGGCCTGTACTTCAGAGAAGTAGATGCCAAACAAGAGCGGTCTCAGGACTGAACCATGAGGTACTCCACTTGTCACTTGTCTGGAGCTGGATTTGGAGTCAGCTACTTTTACAGTCTGGGTTCTGTCAGAAAGCCAGTTGGCAACCCATCGAGTGACATAGGGATTTATGCCCAGCTTAGTAAGTTTATCTATGATTCCAGAGTGGGGGGTGGTGTCGAGGGCCTTAGCTAGGTCCAGATACGCTGCGTGGACTGCCTTACCTTTGTCCACAGCTCTTGAGACTGATTCAAAGAAGTCAATCAGGTTCAGGAGACAAGATTGGCCCTTCACAAACCCAAACTGGGTGGGGTCCAGTGTTTGAAGGTTGCCAATGTCTTTGTTTATAAGTTCCATGATAATGTGTTCCATGCCCTTGCAGGTCAGGCTCGTCTGACTGATGGGACGGTAGTTCCTGGGATCCAAGGTGGATCCCCCCCTATGGAGTGGGATAACTGTAGCTGTGCGCTACTCAGTGGGCATGAAGCCTGAGGTGAGGCTATGATTAAACATGACATTTAAGTGAGGTACCAGTTCATTCTGTAGTTCATGTAGTACATAGCCTGGGATGTCATCTGGTCCCATGGATGCTGTATTCTTAGCTTTGGAGAGTGCGGTTTCTACCTGTGTGGCCGTGATTACCAGAATTTAGCAATCTTTTGGTATTGAGATGGGCCCTTTAGGGGGTGAGGGGGGTGAAGTTGGCACTAAATTGATTTGCCAGGATATTGGCAATATCCTTGGGATCAGTATATTTAATGCCATTCTGTTGTAGTTCAGAGCAGATCTGAGCATTGCCATTTAGATTCTTGACATAACTATAGAATGCCTTGTGGCTGTCTTTGGAATCTTTGGCAATTTTATTTTTGTAACTAGCTTTGGTGGATTTTATGAGGGATCCCAGCTTCTTACTGAGGCTGGTAAGGGAGCTTTTTGCATCCTGGGATTTTCCTTTTTTCTGTAACTTCCTTCTGTTGTATAGTTTGTTTATGGCAGGGGACCACCAGTTTGGCTTCCTTTTTTTGGAGGAGAGTGCTTTGGTTCTATTTGGGATGGCACGATTCATGCATGAGTGGATTTGCTCAGCAGTCGAACTTTCAGATCCCATCTGCATGGGTGTCATGAAGTTTGTCACTTCTGACTTGAGTAGCATGAAGTTGGCTTTGGAGAAGTTTTTTACAGAGGTTTCCTTACTCGGGGGTGGGGGTGGGATGTGGATGTCAAGGATGATTTGCTTATGGTCAGACCTGACCAATGAGGGGGGTGACCACTGGTGTGGAGCATCTATCTCCCATGTTGGAATGACCAGGTCTAAGATACTGGAGCCCCTGGTGGGACAAAGGATTAGATGATCAGGGCGTTGGAATTTATGAATTCCAAGAACCGTTGGGGAAAGGTGTTGGTGCCGAAGTAGTTTTCCCAGTTAATGGCAGGGTAGTTGAAAGCACCCAGTATTAGGGTGTTTGGTTGAATCTTAATATTTTCCAGTATGTTTAGAAAGGTGTAGTGAGAATCTTGGGGCATGGTGGGGGATCTTGTAGCAAGCTACAATTTGGATTGCAGTCTTACCTAGTGTTAGTTGCACCTATTTTTGCAGATGTATTGTGTTGAGCAACTAGCCTGGAGGTGTGAATATCCTTGGTGAATATGGACACTCCTCCACCTTTAGTGTTTTGGTCTTGGTTTGGTGGCCGAAAAGTGTGGTAAGAGTTGTAGCCTGGTATTGCAGGGTGCTCTCTGAAGCCTTGAACCAGGTCTCAGTTACTGCACAGATATCAATGTTCTCCATTTTTCGGAGTGCCTTGAAAAAGCTGCTGAACTGTAGCTTTGTATTTGTAGACTGGCCTGGGAACCTGATCTGAACTGTCTGCATGCTTACTACCAATTCAGCAAATGCTGACTTCACCAATCATTTAGGGTAATTCTGATCAGAGGCCAATGTTAAACAGTCGACATACTGTACAACCTACCAACCTTAGGTCTGTGAAAGGCCCAACACAAGTGCTATCACATAAGGTATATATATATATATATATATATATATATATATATATATATATATATATATATATATATATATATGTGCCAGATGGAAGTGTCAATATAAACAACAAAGGAAAGTACAGTTGTTGTTCTTCTTCTTTCAGCATTTCCCAGTTAGGGGTCGCCACAGCAGAACACTAATGATTGGCAGTAGATTTTTACGGTGCTGAGGTGCCAGCTCGATGCCCAACCTTCAATGAAGGCACGCCCATTCTATGCATGTCTTTACCCTAAATCCAGCACTGTGCCTAACACAAAGAGCACATATGTCCAGTGAGTCAAATATACCAAAGGAAAGGCAAGCAGTAATAAGGGAACATCATGTAAATGTGCTCCTTGATATCTGAGCAGAATTCCCTCACATCCCTCCATGTTTGTGGGTGCAGAATTCCCTGACACCCCTCCAAGTTTGTGGGTGCTGACACAGGAACACAGGCAAGTGATCACAAGGACCATAAGATGCTTAGCCATATACATTTTTAAGTAGACAGGCTTAAAACTTCAAGGCTCCCTTTTCAAGGGAGTCATGTCTCGGGGCTATTGTCTCTGCTTTGTTGTTTGCAGAATGAGTAGTTGTTTTTAGCAAAGATGATTAGATCAAAGTATAGTTCCAGATCACAGAAGGCTGCAGGTGTTTGTGGGAAGTGCAGACAGCAAGATTACTTAGTCAGATTCATGCACTGTATAAATGGGGCAAAGAATTCTGAGGCTGGCATTTCTTTACTGATTTTTTAATTTTGTTTATTTTTCTAATGGGAAGGTAAATTGTTTCTATTCTGGGTTCATATTACTTTCAGTTTCAGAAAATGTTGCATCATCTCTGTTGTGTGCCTTTTGATTGTGACTTATATGCTGAAATGCATCATTTTTAATTATCAAAATGTGCTCCTATAGTATTTATGTTAGTATAGCATATCTGGTTTCTAATTTTTTTTGTTCCATTATCGTTAGGGTGGGGGATATTGCATTTGTAGTTTCTAAGTGATTCAGGATAGATTTTTTTCTTGTTTACTCTTTATATTAATTAATGTAACTGTTTCTTTGTGCTGTTGGGTTTAGAATTGTGAATTAGTAAGACTACTGTTTTCTGTTTATGTGTTCTCATGTTGTTAGACTTCATGTGTTGTTTTCTTGGTTGATATATTGTTCTGCGAGTCAAATATGCTGGAAGTATGTAAACCTCTTAGCTGTCCAGATTTTTACCTCATATTTTTGGTTTCTTCCTAATAACATTTGTGTTTTTCTGGCAAATCATTGAGTATACTGAAGTCATTAAATAATGACAGGCATTTGAGTTTCAGACTTCATGTCCTTCGGAAAAACGCATGCTAATGTAAAACCTTTTATTCTGGTAATGTTAATAAGCATAATATTTTAAATTTGTCCCTATTCTTGGGCCTTTGTCCTCCCAATATTTTGGCTTTTTCTCTAAGAGGTTGAAAGGTATATTTATTAATGACACAGTCCAATTGGAGATAAATCCTTGATATGAGTAGAGTGGCATTAAAATATATAGTACTGATTTGTGTTTTAATGATGCCTCTTTATTTTGGTGGTCTGCATGTAAGATTATGATAAATAATAGAAACATAGGATCATAGGAGGTTACTAGGCTAACGGCACTGGGGCCCTTACAAGCCTAGCCAAGTTAAACCCTTGTTCCCAAGAGTGTCCAGTAAAAAGCAGATACTAAGACAATCAGAACCTAGTAACTCTGTCCAAGAGGGACACAGGTGGAACCCCAGGGGAGAATTTCTGGTTACTCATCCCATCTTCCAGATCATGCTTAAATAGGGTCAGTGAGGGGCTCTGTTTAGCATGAATTGGAAGCCTATTCCAAACATGAGGTAACCTCTGGGAGACAAATCTATCTCTCCATCAGGATATGTTGATGTTGCATACTAGGTTAAGGTCCTTAGAGCGGGTGACCCATGTGTCATTAGACTTGCAAATGTACAGCATTTCCAATAAAGCAGGGTCCAAGACTGCTTTGTATGCCAGGCACAGGTCGCCTCTGAGCAGTCTGTACAACACAGAGTAAAGTGACAGTGTCTTCAGTCTGTCCACATATGACAGATCCAGGTGGCCCTAAATTTTCTTGGTAAGGAACCTTTGTGGCCTTTCCAATTGCTGCAGGTGCTTGGAAAGGTACGTACCAAAGGAAGAGTTTTATTCTATTATTCTCCTGATGAGGAAAGAGTACAGGGGGCTTATAACCTCTTTTTTTCCTGGAGGCAATGTCTTTACTCATGAGATAAGCAATATAAATGCCCTTCTTACCACTGTGGAGACATGGTGATTGAAGTTGAGGTTTCTGTCACTAAATAATGACAGGCATTTGAATTTCAAACTTGAGACTTCATATCCTTCACAAAATGCATACTAATGCAATGTTGTAGGGGAGCCTGAGTGTATTCTGACACTCAGTGGCTAATACTGGATAGGATGTAAGTATATTATATAGTACACACATACAGACAGACACATAGACACCACATGTGCTCCTATTGGCAATTTGGAGGCTGACCTATTCACTTCTAGCAAGATAGAAGACAGGTTGGTATGTAGTTAGGGTCAATGGACAACTCTATTTTGGTTTTGGATACAGGTTCTATGACTGGATCCATAATGATGTGGAGGAAGGGGAGTTTAATAATTTGTGCAAACTCTGAGGGACTGGGTGGGGTGATGTTAGACATAAAGAATGTGTACGGATGGATAGTTTTGACAAGCAATACAAATGAGAAGATGTTTTATCAACAGACTTTTCCATTAAACAATCATCCTGCTGGAGCTACCTGAGTGGGCTTTACTGGAAAAGCTCACTTACAATCTGCCATGGACTGCAGTGAGAAAGGTTAGTTTGTTATTGATTTCTTGTATTTTGCACTGCTTCATTGCCTTGTTATGTTTTGTATATTGTGGTTTATTTTATTTACACTGTGTTTTACTTGTATTCTCCTTTTCTCCTTTTAATTGCATATTTAAACTAGGAAAGAAACCACAGCTGTATCTCTTCTGAGTCACACAGAAATTAGAACAGATCAATTAAGGTTAATTGTCTGTGAACTGAGGTTAAAATGAAACATTTCAAGGCCTTACTAGAAAAGCTCACTCAGACTCTGACATGGATTGCTGTGACGAAAGGTGAGTTTGCTTTTGCTTTCTTGTATTTTGCATTGCTTCATTTCCTTCTTCTGTTTTGTATATTGTGGTTTACTTTCTTTACACTGTGTTTTATGTATCTTCTGCTATTACTTGCATATTTAAACTAAGAAAAAGTCCACAGCTGTGCCTCTTGTGCGTCACACAGACATTAGAAGTGATCAATTAAGTTTAATTACCTATGAATTGATGATGGGGCTAGGAACTAAACCTTCTATTTAAGGGTTAAAAGAAGACATTTCAAGCTTTACAGGAATAGTCACTCAGACTCTGTCATAGATTGCTGTGAGGGAAAGGTTAGGTTATTTTTGCTTTCTCATATTTTGTATTGCTTCATTGCTATGTTCTATTTTGTATTGATTATTTTCTTTACACTGTGTTTTACTTGAATACTGCTTTTAATTGCATATTTATACTAGGAAAGTGACCATAGTTATGTCTGTTTTGAGTCACACAGAAATTAGAACAAGTCATTTAAGGTTAATTACCTGTAAACAGAGGGTGGAGCTAAAAATAAGAAGTTATGTACTCACCATAATGTTCCATCTGAGTAGGTAAACTTAATTTGTCAGCAACTTTTGGGAATCGGATCCGACCTCGGATCCGAGCCGGCAGTTTTCAACAGCTTTAGATCAGAGCTCCAAGCTCCTCTCCCTACCCATAATCCCCTGCCAACCCTGACTAACCCCAGATCAAGTTTGCCCAACAGCAGAAACTGCTAGCAATGATTAATCCCAAGATAAGTGGGTAAAACCCATGGACCTGAGTATGAGAACATTCGCAAGTGAGGGGGCAGGAGGGAGGGACGGTTGCTGACAAATGAAGTTTACCTACTCAGATGGAACGTTATGGTGAGTACATAACTTCTTATTTTGAAGTAGTTAACTTCATTTGTGCAGCAACCTTTGGGACAGAGTCCCCAGCTACCTGAATCTTGGGTGGCCTTCATAGAAGGATGTTCCGGAGCACTGCAGAGCCAAAGGATGCTCTCCCTCTGGAGATAATGTCCAATTTGTAGTGATTGATAAAAGTATGAGATGAAGCCTAAGTGGCTGCTGAGCAAATATCATCCAAAGAAACTAGCTCTAAAAGAGGTAGACATAGATCGAGTAGAGTGGGCATGGACTCCCTGAGGTGTGGGCCTGCCCGAACTTTTGTATGCTAAAAGGATACACTGTGAAATCCATCTAGAGAGTGTGACTTTAGACACAGATTTACCCAAGTTAAATTTGGCAAAGGAGATGAACAACTGGTCGGATTTCCTATGACCAGATGTCCTGTGGATGTAGAAGCAAAGTTGTCTATGCATATCCAATGAGTGTAATTTGTATTCCCCTTTGTTATGGTAGTTAGGAAAAAAGACCGGCAAGTTGATGGACTGGTTAATATTTGACTTAGAGGCAACCTTGGGAAGAAAGGAGGGATTGGTCCTGAGGTAAACTCTATCCTTGTGAAAGGTCAAGTATGGGGGTTTTACACAGAGGGCCTGTAGTTCAGAGACCCTTCGAGCCGAGGTGATAGCGACAAGAAAGGCCGTTTTCCATGATAAGAATTTCAGATCTATGGAAGCTGCAGGCTCAAATGGGGGAGCTCTCAAAGCCTGAAGCACCAGCGTTAAATCCCAAGGAGGGGCTACATCCTTCACTGGGGCTCTGAGCAGAAAGGTGCCCTTCGAAAAGGTCTTACACAATTTCGTGGTGATCAAAGGGCCCAATTCATTTCCAACGTGATAACAAGAGATAGCTGCTAGTTGGACCTTGACTGTGGAGGAACTAGCTCCCTGATGAAACAGTCCTGACAGAAAGTCTAATACAGCAGGCAGAGGAGCTGTAAAAGGATCCAATTTTTTGCGTTCCGCCCAAATGGAGAAACGTTTCCATTTGCTGCTATAGATCTTTCTAGTAGAAGGCTTGCGCGCAGCTACTAGAATGGTTTTAACTGGGGAAGAGATACCAGGAGTTCTAGCTATGAGTGGAACTGGAGCAGCCAAGCTGTGAGCTTGAGGTTGCCCAGGTTCGGGACTGGGAGATCTCGGAGGTGGGATATTAGATCCGGAAGGGGATCCAGAATCCAAGGAGGATTCACCAGATGAGACCAAAAGTAAGGGAACCAGGTTTGATGAGGCCAAAATGGGGCAATGAGGATTATCCTGCTCCCCAACTGACTGGCTTTCTGAAGAAACTTCAGCATTAGAGGAAGAGGAGGGTAAGCATAAAGAAGACCGGGATGCCAAGCATGCACCAGAGCGTCTCTCGGGAGTTCCCCGGCGAGGGAAATGAGAGCAAAATAGTCGTAACATTTTGTGTTTGAGGGAGAGGCAAAGAGATCGCAACAGGGTTGACCCCATTTGGCGAAGATCCAATTCGCTATCTCGGGATTCAGAGACCATTCGTATGGCAACAGGATGGTGCGACTTAGTTTGTCCGCTAGGATGTTGGACCGTCCCGGAATGTGCATTGCTATGAGAAAGCGGTTGGTGGAGATTGCCCATTCCCACACCCTCATGGCCTCTCGACAGAGTGGGTAAATCCTAGTTCCCCCTGTTTGTTGATGTACCAGACAACCGACATGTTGTCCATCTGAATCGCAATCGTTCCTACAGGAAGAAGGTCCTGAAGTGCTTGCAACTCTAACAGCATTGCCCTCATCTCTAGGACGTTGATATGCAGTGAGGTCTCCGTGAGGTCCCACGTGCCTTGGACTGTCCTGCCCGAACAATGCCCCCCCACCCGAGGCGGGAGGCGTCTGTGGTCACCGTGGCTAGTGGAGGGGTCATAGAAAAGGGGCGTCCTTGCTGAAGGTCCGGAGATTGGAGCCACCATAGGAGGGCCCTCTTGCAGGTCTTGCTGAGGGGAACGGGATGGCTCAGAGGGTAGTGAAGCAAGGACCTCTGGACATGGAGGGTCCATTGTAAGACCCTCATGCTCAAACGTGCCATTGGCAATAGGTTGATCACTGCCGCCATCGAGCCAAGAGCCCTCAGGACAAATTCCGCCAGGGGAGCTGGAGATTGTAGAATGGCCTGCACATGTAGCCTCAGGGATAGTAGCCGGTCTGTGGTCAAGAACGCTAGGAGCTTGTTTGTGTCCAATCTGGCCCCTATGAAGACTATAGTCTGAGTCAGAGTAAGAGACGACTTCTCTATGTTGGTAGTGATCCCCAGCCGGGGAGCTAGATGAAGAAAATAGTTTCTAGCTGCACAGAGTAGATGCCTTGTTGGGGCAGTCAGGAGCCAGTCATCCAGGTACGGGAAGACCTGAATTCCCTGGAGCCTCAGGTGGGCCGCTATCACTGCTAACACTTTGGTGAACACCCTGGGGGCTGTGGTGAGACCAAAGGGGAGGACCCTGAATTGGAAATGACTGGCTCCCAGCCAGAAGCGGAGGAACCTCCTGGATCACCTGTCCATCAGAATGTGGTAGTACTCATCCTTGAGGTCTATAGAGCACATCCAATCATTCTCCCACAAAAGGGGGAGAATGGATTGAAGAGTGACCATGCAGAACTTCTCTTTGGTTACTGACAGGTTCAGGGAAGAGAGGTCAAGGATCGGTCTTAAGTCCCCCGTCTTTTTTGGCACCAAGAAGAACCTGGAGTAAAACCCGGACCCGCACTGGTCTGGGGAGATGTGTTGGATGGCTCTTTTTTCCAGCAAATGTTGGATTTCCATTGCTGCGGCCTCCCTCTGCTTGGGTGGGACATCGGGGAGGTATCTGGGGCTGTGTGGGTAATGAGAAAAGGGAATTTGGTATCCTCTGGATATGATGCGATGCACCCAGCGGTCTGTTGTGATGGACTCCCAAGCTGCTGGGTGCTTAGAGAAACACCCGCCGGCTGCCTCCAGAGTGGAGCAGTCAGGCAACCCCTCAGGGGTGTTGCGTGGGTTGGTCTGAGAAGGGTTCTCTGAATCCAAAGTTCCGCGGGCCCCCTCTACCTCTAAGGTGGCGTCCACCCTGCCCTCCTCTGCTGCAGAAGGGCTGGCAGTCCGGAGTGGGGCGGGACTGTTGCGACTTCCGGAACCACATCTTCTTCTGTCCCTTTTGGTTCGTAGAAAAGGACCTCTGGGGAGCAGAGAAGTGGACTCCGATGGCAGACAATGTCTTCCCATCCTTTTCACACTGGACCAAGGTATCTCGCACAGTTTTGCCAAAGAGGGCAGAACCACCAAAAGGGGCATTAGCAAACGACGCCTTAAAGGGTTCCGCAAAATCACAGTGTCGGAGCCAGACCTGAAGTCTCATAACGAGGCCCGCTCCACAGGCTCTAGCAGCTCCTTCCATGGCATGAGACAGAAGCCACATAGAGGTGTTAGATATGGATCGTAGAGTGGCCATCCGGGTGGAGTGCAATTGTTTGTCCTACGCCGACATGGACTCGGGGGGCGACGCAGCGTACTCTTTGATAAGGTCCCGCTGCAGTCGGAGCATCTGTGCCATGTAGTTCAGCGACCTCACAGAGAAGGTCGCTGAACTAAACACCCGCTTCCCTAGGCAGTCCATCGACCGAGACTCCTTGCTCGGGGGATGAACCGAGGGACTCTCCTGAGCAAGTTCCCTCTTGGTGGCTGCCGCCACCAACATGGCATCTACAGGGGGACCCTTACTCCAGTGGGACTTGTCAGAGGGTGGGTTAAGGATCTTGTCCGGGCACTTGGGGACTGGCTCCACAGTGTCCGGCTCCTTCCATGCCCTGGTAGTGATCAAGTCTACCAGGGGGTCGGCCGGAGGGGACAACCAAGAGGTAGACGTGCCTGCTTCAAACGCCTCCAGGAACACAAATTTGTCCGAGGTAGGCTTTGGGGCAGACCACCCCCCCCTTTATTCTGAGCATCTCCATGATTTCACCAAATGAGACATCTTCGGGGGGCGATCTTGGGGAGCCTTCCCCTTCCTCCAAATCCGTGTCCTCAGTCAAGGACTTGGGGGAGTCCAGGTGCCTCCTCTTGCACCTTCGCTTGTGAGGGACCTCCTCAGGGGGGCTGTCCGAGGAGGTCTCACCAGCAACGTCTTGTTCCAATGGAACTACCTGGGACGTCAAAGCAGGCTGTCCCTGGGGCCGGGTGATGGAAACCGGGCCCAACTGAAAAGGAGTGCAGGGTGGAGCCGTGGCAAGGGTCAGGGGCCTGGAATCCCTTGACAGAACCCTCTCCACCATGTGGAATGCTGAGGGAGAGCTGCTCCCTCTGGGATCTGAAAGGAGACTCGCCCTCGGATCCAACAGATGGATCGGAAGCGATCGGATCCGACGGACCAGCGTGCTCCAACCCAGATGGAGCTGAAGGCATACCAATACCGCCGGATCCGAAGCTCAGCCCTCGGCTCCGAGAGCTCGGATCTGAAGAAAATGGACCCGGCAGACTTGAGGGAAGTGTCGGCGCCGAAGTACCCGAGACTATCGGCGCCGACACACCCCCGGCTCCAAGGCTGCCCAGCTCCGAAGACTCTGAACCCGGGTAACGGGACGGAGAAGGAGCTATCGGGGCAAAGAAGGGGGGTCGAGCTCCCCCCCCGGAGGGGGGGAGGCAGGAGCACTCCCATCTGCAGTTGGGCCTGGAGGAATCTTCTCATCATCTGGTCCAAATCTGCATCTGTGAGACTTCTCATAGATCTCGACGAGGCCACCAAGGCGGGGCAGGAGTGTCACCTTGATGACCTCGAAGGAGATCGGGTCTCCCCCTCCTCAGGACCCGGTGAAAAGCACGGGGACCGGATCCAAGAAGGAGGAGAACCAGAAGACCTGGAGGGAGAAGACCACTTAGCCAGGGGAACCGAAGCGGAGGCCTTGGCCCACCGCTTGTGGTGCTTCTCCCTCCTCCTTTCTTTCCTAGCCTCCCTCTCCTCTGAGCCTAAGGCGGGAGGCTGAGTCCCGGCCGGGGGGAGGGAAGCAGGAGTGGCAGCCACCGCAGCCGCTGCAGGAGCCACGGAAGGACCGGAGGTAGAAGCCGAGTCCGGGGGCAGAAGAGCCGCCAGAATCAGCTTAGACCTCCAGTCCTTAAGTGCCCTGGAGTTGAACACTGCACAAATGGTACAACCAGAGGACAGGTGTTCAACCCCAAGGCACAATACACACCGAGTGTGGCCATCCGCTGGGGACAGCTTATGGCCACACTCGGTGCACTTAGAAAACATTGTCTTTGGGGCCTCAGACATACTCAAGAAAGTAACTCACACACACAAGGCCCCAAACACACACACACAACACTGGCAGAACCATGAAGGTAGGGGAAGGATAACTAGAAATAAAATAAACTAAGAGAGTTTAGACTAAAAAGGGGGCTAAACACACTCTCACACCAAAGATTAAAGAAAAGTTGTAAAAAGTTAATTTTTTTTCTCACAAAGAGAACGAGAATGCCAGGAGACTCTGGATCAAGCTGCTGAACGAAACCGCGGCAAACTAGATCTGGGGTCAGTAAGGGTCGGCAGGGGATTATGGGTAGGGGAGGAGCTTGGATCTCGGATCTAAAACTGTTGAAAACTGCCGGCTCGGATCCGAGGTCGGATCCGATTCCCAAAGGTTGCTGCACAAATGAAGTTAACTACTTCAGATCTAAGCTTTCTATTTAAGGGGTAAAATAAAACATTTCAAGATTTCATTAAAAAAGCTCAGTCAGACTCTGCCATAGATTGCTGTTTATTTTTTTGCTTTGTTGTATTTTATATGGCTTGGTCACCTTCTTTTATGTTGTGGTTTATTTTTTACACTGCATTTTACTTGTATTCTGCTTTTAATTGCATGTTTAAACTAGGAAATAGACCACAGCTGTGTCTGTTGTGAGTCACACAGAAATTAAATTTTCCCCAACCCTCCCACTACTCTGGTGCTGTTGTGTTTTTAAACTCAACTGTCTTTCTTGTTGCCTGCCCCTTATGTTAATATGACCTCATATTTTCTTCACTCTTCCCTTTCATTGGCTGTTGTGATTAAGCACAAAATTATTATTTTATAAAATCACTCCCCTTCAGCTATTTACATTTATTGGCCATCCCACTGTATTCCACAAAGTTAGAATACAAAGTGCCCACTCCCTTCCATTCTAGCTTACACTTTTAAAATTAGTGGCTCGCCACTCAGACAACTAAAGCTTAATTTACCCCCTCTTTCCTATCTAGCTATGTAGTGCACACTGCAACTCTGAGGATATTATCCCATTTTTCCATCTTACCTTTAAAATCTGTTACATCTAGACCAACACCACCAATTATTGGAGATCCCACATTCTGTCTCTCCATAGTCATCTTGGGATCAGTGTTTGTTTTTCTCTTGGCGACAGAAGGAGTATACTAACATTATTTCCTGGAGAATGCTGATCACCAAAAAGCCTGATAACTGCTTCATAGCAGCCAGCCTGGAATTTATCCTTATATTTTGCTCCTAGTGAAAGAAGGTGCAGAGTACCTTGATTTGACTGTTTCTGATTGGGCATTGAATGTCTGTGATGGAACTTCCTGACTGGTCTGGTTGTTAATCAAGGCATCTAGCAGGAAAAGGCTGCAACGAGCCTACATACCCTCTCATCATCTCAGACAAGACTGTTCATCCCCAAAGAGTTTTTGGTGTCCTTTGAATCTTGGTAATTGGTGCTATTGTTTTACTTTTGGTGAGAGAATAAGCAAAGTAGCATTGTATCCCAGCAGCATGAAACTGTGGTGAGACCAGCACTAATAGTAGCCAAGCAGTAGCTAATCAAGTAAATCCATTCTTTTTATCATTCTTGACAAAACTAATTATTTCCTTTCATCCATTCAGTAAGCACTGCTTGATTAGCTGCTGTCTAGCCTAACTTCAGAATAGCTGCCTAAATACTTCATCCATAAATCATCAGGGTTTACATATTAGTTTCTCCTCAAGTGTTTGGCAGTGCCATATATAGATGCACTGGGGCACAGTGGTGCAGTAGTTAGTGTTGACACTTCACAGCAAGAGGTTCTCTGGTTCAATTGTTGGCTGTGGTGCCTTCTGTGCAGAGTCTGCATGTCCTTCCTGCATTCACTTGGGTTTCTTCTGGGTGCACCAGTTTCCTCCCACATTCCAAAGACATGCACCTGGAGTGTTTCTCCCCCAGCCTCTACTGAAAATGGGTTCTGTCCTAGTCAGACTTTCCCAGTAAACAAATGTTAAATAAATAAATAAATAAATAAATAAATGCAGACACACTGGGTTGACATTTTTTCTGTAAAGGAGTACTTGAAATTTTACAAATACCTAGTAGCACTCAGGTCTACTAGTTTGCATGACAAGCATTGCTCCCAGAGCTGCAAATCAGATACTCCTGACATTAATTTATATTACCGGTGCAATCGCCTTATCAACAGAAAAGAGCCTATTGCCATGGTCATGAACTTTCCCACTATCTCATTTACCAGTTTTGTGGATGTGGGTATCCTGAGGCAATGTAGAAATTGCCTCATGTTTACTGCAACCAGATAATTCTCAAATATACTGATACTGTATGTCAGAAATGTATTTAAACAATGTCACTAGAGGCAAAGCTCTCACATAAAAGCACTAGTAATGTCAGTCATGTTGTCAGTAATACACACGCTGCACCCATTACACACAGTTCAAAGCAGACACGTAGACCCACATGTGCTGAGGCACGTAAATGTAACCTTCATAAACCCCAAAGACCTTCTCCCATATATTAATTGGGAATCATTTACAACACCAGACATGTAGGCACAGAGAATCCTAGATTTTGTAAACACATAATCCCTGGTGCATATTGTCAGTACACTGACTAGGGGTGCAAATATTGTGGATCTGGTCCTTACTAATATGGGAGAGTGCTGCACCCCCCCAGTGTAATATCCTCTCTGGTAAGATCAAACCACAAAATGGTCTCCTTTGAAGTGAAAATAAAACCTGGAACTCCAGCTAACCCTGTAATGTTCAAGGACTACTCTAAGGCCAACTTCTTACTGTTACGTCATAATCTGGCAAATTTTCAAGCCTCCATAATTCCTGAGAACACTGCTGCCTATGCAGAACTGTTCAAAGAAATCCTATTCAAGCATGTTAATAGTTGCATAGAGGAAGCTGTATCCACCAGAAAGGGCTGTAGAACTAATTTAAAAAAAAACAAGCCACCCTGATGGAATCACAGCATCAACAGGCAGAAGGAAGAAAATCATGGTAAAAATTAGGAGGTGTAGCACCCAACAGGATAAAAGCACTCTCATCAAACTAAACAAAAAACTCAGAGGGCAAATAAAGTCTACAAAAGCCAAATTAGAGGTAATTTGGCATCCCAGGCCAAGGACAACCATAAGCTTTCTTTAGCTATGTTCTCAACCTCAAAGGCAGAGTTCATTGTTAACGTAGCCACCTATACTGAGTCAGAAGATATAACAAACCTACTGGCCAACAAATTCACCTCCAACTTTATCCCTCGCTCCCTAACCTCCCCTCAGGAAATACCATCAAATGCAACTACCCCTAATATCACTAAGGAACATGTCCTTAATGCCCCCTCTAAGACCAAGAACACTGCATCAGTGGGCCCAGACAGTATCCCAGGATGTCTTCCAAATAGCATGAAGCATGACCTATCAGGCCTTCTGGAACTGCTATTCAGCTGTAGCCTCCAAACACCTTTTGTGCCTCATGAATGGAGAACAGCAACAGTCATCCCTCTGTGCAAAGATGAGCCATCTACAGACCCTGAAATCTACAGACTCATAAGACTCATTATTCTCATATGCAAAACCATAGAAAAAAATTGTCATGGAAATTATCAATAAAGACATAGCAAACATCCAGACACTGGACCCAACCCAATTTGGTTTCATGACCCTGATGGACCTCCTGCATATATGCAGATCATACCTACTGAACTTGGTGGACTTCTTTGAGAAGGTCAGCAAAGCAGTAGATGAGGGCAAAATGCTTCACACTGCCTACCTTGACCTGGCCAAGACTTTTGACACAATACCCTACTCAGGCATTAATAACAGACTCAAGAGGTTAGGTATAAACCCACATGTCATCCAGTAGATAGCCAGCTGGTTCACAGACGGGACCCGGGAAGTTAGAACTGGGGAGTCCATCACTACAAAGAAGCCAGTCACAAGCAGAAGTCCTCAAGTGTTGGTCCTGAGACTGCTTCTTTTTGGCATTTACTTCTTTGAAATCAAGGCCAGTATCAATGGCCTTTGGCTGACTAAATTTACAGATGATTGCAAATTAGGAGTGGTTATTGAATCCCCCACCAACACCAATGTTTTCCAGGAAGGGTTGACATAGGCAAATGACTGGTGTCAGAGGCATGGACTAAAACTAAATGCCAAGAACCACATAATATTATCATTTGGGAAGTCATCCACCTGAGTTAGCGATCATATTGGCAACACACCCCTTTCAGTTGACCCAGAAGTTACGGACTTCAGGACACATACAGACAGCAGTCTAGCCTTTGACCATCATGTGTTTGCAGTAGTGAGAAAATCATCCTATGTTGTGCAACTTGAAAACAAAGGTATGGCATCTAGTTCCAAGGTCATTGTTCCACTGTATTCAACATTCATCAGACCTGTCACTGTGATCCTAGATGTTTTTCATAGCCAACTGTCAACTGTCAGAAATGTAACAAAAGCTATTTTGGCTAGTAACAGGAAAGTATAAAAGGTGATGTCAGTAAACAAGCTGATCAGATTGAGATAATCTTGGCCAACATGTTGCTGTAATCTGGTTAGCAGTTAATAAAGGAAACTTTCATCACCTGAGGCAGATGTGACTCGCTTGAATTTTTCTTCTGACATTTTGGTACTTCGGACCGGAAACCTCTACGAAGATACGGATCAGACCGACAGAGAGACCGAAAAACCTGCGCAGGTGAGGGTTTCTTATCTTAAGATTCCCTAGACGGAAAGCCCTCCGACTGATTTGTCGTTGGAAAGAGGCCGGCCGCTCTCTGATCCCTATCTGAGGGATGGTTTCTGAACCAAAAGGGGAAACGGAGTCTCATCTGGTTCAGGTAGGATGAAAACAATTTTCTTTTAATTTAATTTAACCTTGTCGGCAGGGGGGTTTATTTTTAGTTAAGGATGGGTAGGAATAATTGCTAATATTATTTTGTTAGGATTACCTGTTATTTTATTAGGATCCCCGTTAAGATAGCCCCATTTTGTAATAAGCCCTGTAAAAATAATTTTGATGCAGTCCTAAAATATACAGTCCTAAAATAAGAAATCTAGGAAAACATGGGTTCAAGTTGCTGCAAGTGTGAGAGTGATGCCTGTTTAAATGTTGATGCTAAGTATATGAAAAGTTTAAACAAAAATAATGTTAAATTTTTGAGAAAGTGGAAGTTGAAATATGGTTTTGATGGTGCACTGAATAAGAATGCCTGTGCAAAACTGGTTAGAGATTTGAAAAGAGATGCAGGAACTAGAACTAAAAAGGAAAGACAATTGGGATTTCCCCAGGCACAAAAATGGTTAGAAGAAGCAAATAAATGAGCTATAAAAGAAAAACAGTGTCAGGAAAAAGAGAAAATAAATCAAAAGGGATCACTGGTGCCAAGTGGAAAAGTAGCTTTATTTTTAGATAAGGAGGATGAGCACACAGTTTGTGCAGTACAAAGGCAGGCAACCGCCCATTATGGTGAAATTGCTGCTGCCATACCGGGGGAACCTCCTCAATATCAGTCTGAAGATGTGGGATCTGTACAGCAGGGTGGGTTATTAGCTGCTCAAGGAAATGTTGTGACCCCTCCAATTTACCCACAAATTCCCGTAGTACCTAAAGTTGCTTTGCAACAGGTAGACCAACCTATGCAGTTAAGGTCAGGACCAACAGGGCAAGGACGTTGGGCTATTAAACTTTCTGACCATTCAGAAGCTCTTTCCTTAATACAAGTTGCAAACCCACAAGCAGGAGATGTTGGACAAGAACCAACTATTTTAGTTTATCGTCCCTGGGCTAGAGAGGATATAAAACGAGCTACGGATGGTATTCCTCATCCCAAGGTTAATTTTCAAAAGTTTTCTGAGGACATAGTTGGTATAGGTTTAAGTTATCATTTAAGTGGTTTAGAAGTAGAACAAGTAGTGCGACAAATCTTAGGTCCAGATTGGCACTTAGTTTGTGGTACTTGGACATGTAAGGCAGATGACGGCACTACATTAAAGCATAATTCTGGGGTGTTAGATACACGAGTCATTGATCTGTTAAAGAGAATTTCTGATAAGTGGCGTCCAAGAGCAGATTGGACAGTAATAAATCAGTGCCTCCAAAATGATGATGAATCTGTAGATCATTATATTGTAAGACTGACAGAAGTGTTCAATAACCATTGTGGAATGATGATTCCGCAGGATCAGAATAATGATAGTCCGTATGAACAGCAATTGAAAAATAAAAGCAAACACCAAATGTTCACAGAGCAAAACAATGGTAGGGAACCAGATACTCCAAATGATGTGTACGATGTATTCCAAAAGATAAAAAAGTCCCAAGTTTCCAATATGTTAAAAGGTGATTTATTCGAATTGATTGATTGATTGATTGATTTTTTGGCGCCTTTCTAACCATATAAACTGACTTTGTTTTAGTGTTTTTTGTAATACGGTCTGATGAAGCTATCCCAGTGAAAGCGCTTACCGCCTGTTATTCGAATAAATCAGCTTTTAACATACTGGAAACTTGAGACTTTTTTCATCTTTTGGAATACATCGTACACATCATTTGGAGTATCTGGTTCCCTACCATTGTTTTGCTCTGTGAACATTTGGTGTTTGCTTTTATCTTTTGTTGCTGTTCGAGACAGAGCATTCACTCCGTGTGGTTTTATTTTTATTTGAGCAATTGAAAAATGCTTTCCTTAAAGGTTGTAAGGCTCCGATAAGTAGTTTTATTACTAAGCACATGGTAGATCACAGAACATGTAGACTGCAGCCTTTGTTTGAATATGCACGACATGCTGAGTGACATTTTAATCTAAAAAAGAAAAAGAAAGTACAAGTGTTGGCAGTAGGGGATGATGGTGGTATATTCTTAGTACAGGACCAAAGGCGGCAAGGGTGCCGTGGTGGCATAAAAAAATGTGGGGGCCCACAATGGGACACGTTAAATGAACCAGATGGACATTCAGCCTATAGGGAAAGGTTAAAATGTGGAGAATGTTTTAAATGCAGTAGACGTGGGCACTTCGCTGCCGACTGTAAAGAGTGGCAACATCCCCCACAGCTTACGAACAAGGGCTCCGCATGACTATATGACAGTAAAGAAAGGTGCCATCTTCATTATGGGGATAGTGAAGAGGCAGACACTCTCTACGATGAATGTCAGAACACTCTAATGGAAGGGCGGGATTGTGAATGTCAAGTCATAAACCTGGCAAATTTGGGTATTGCTATGCATCTGGATCAGAAACCCATGATAGAGTTTTTGGTTGAGGGACAAAAAGTGGAGTTTTTATGTGATTCAGGTGCATCGTGTACACTTTTGGGTCCAGCAGTTCTGCCTCCGAACTGCAAAACAGATGAGTTTGTCCTTGTAAAAGCGGCAAACGGGAAAATTTATAAGGAACCACTGTCTCATCCTCTACTGTTCACAGATCCGCAAACAAACCAAACTGTTAGGTGTAGGGTAATTATATCAAAAGTTTGTCCAGTTAATTTGCTGGGAAGAGATTTTATGCATGTGTTTGGAATAGTGGCAATTCCCACACCTAAAGGTATTGAGGCAAAAAGGTTATCGGATGGCTTAGTAGTACAGGGAGTACAAGACTTGTTTTACTGGTATAGCCTAGACTTGATTTCAGATGGCCCGGGGAGGGTTGATACAGAGTTGATCAATCTAGCTCTAAGTAAATCTAGGAGCGGGTCACCGCAGGGTGCGGCGCACTTACATTGTACAATGTTCTATAAGGCCCCTGGTCCGGATAAAGAATTTGAAAAAGAATTCTTTAAGCACAAGTGTGCAAGGATAATTTTGAATGATATGTTTTGGGATACGCAAGGTAATACAGTAGTAACCTGTACTTTGACTAAGGAAATGAGTTTTTCATTTCGCTCAAGTTATAGACCGCATGTTTCAGTTACTAAAGCAGTGGGGACACATTGGGTAGATTTGGCGAAAAAGGTAACGATTTGGGACACAATGTCTGAAAGTCAGTTAAAAGATCAACAGATCCAGGTACAAAGATTAAATTGGGTGACTTGGGCACAACCAAGCGTGCACTTCAGGGATGACAAAACAGAAAAGGCATGACAAATCCTCCTAACTCAAGAGGAAGATAGTGCGTTAAGTGCCTTACCTGTAGATTTATGGTCAAAAGGTAAAGGAGATGTGGGACTGATGAAAACAGCAGGTAAAGTTTGTATAACTCCAAAGTCAGATTTCAGACCTCGTAAGCACCAATACCCGTTATGTAAACAAGCAGAGGAAGGAATTAAGCCAGTTATCGAGCAGCTAAAACAGGTAGGAATTCTTGTTGAATGCCCAGATTCACCCTGCAATACTCCGTTGTTTCCTGTAAAGAAACCGGATGGGTCCTGGAGGTTGGTTCAGGATTTACAAGCAGTCAATTCAGCTGTGATCCCAAGAGCACCGGTGGTCCCTGACCCCTATACATTACTTAATGATTTACTACCTCAGCACAGATATTTTTCTGTCATAGATATAAGCAATGCCTTTTTCTTTATACCACTACATAAGGAGAGTAGATTTTGGTTTGCATTCACTTTCCAAGGTAAAAGATACACATACACCAGATTGCCACAGGGTTATTGTGAGAGTCCGACAATATTCGCACAAGAAATGGCTGCAAATTTAGCTCAGTTTGTTTCCCCAGAGGGAAGCCAGGTCCTGTTGTACGTAGATGATATTTTATTGGCCTCACCCACGCAGGAAAGTTGTAAAAAGGATACCCTTGCCCTTCTTAGTTTTTTAGCTGAGCAATGACATAAAGTAAATAAAGAGAAGTTACAATTGTGGAAAGCACAAGTAAAGTACTTGGGTTATTTAGTCTCGCAGGAAGGTAGACAATTGGAAAATAAAAGAAAACAAGCAATTCTTGAAGCACCTATGCCTACGACTAAGCGGGAGATGATGTCGTTTTTAGGTGTGACTAATTTTTGTAGAAGTTGGATTCCTAATTATGCTGAAGAAGTAGGGCCATTGACCGCACTGATCTATGACACTCCCATGGCAGCTAAAAGTAATATACAGTGGACAGATAAGGCAATACAAGCATTTAATAGAATTAAGCAATTGATAGCAGGATCTTCTGTTTTGGGTTCTCTGAACTATTCTAAGCAGTTTGTACAAATGGTTGATTGTAAGGGAGGATATATGACTTCGGTTCTGGTACAAGTACATGGGGATAAACAGAGACCGATAGCTTTTTATTCCTCCAGATTAGATCCTGTTGCAAGGGCATTGCCGCATTGTGTTCAAGCTGTAGTGGCAGCCACCATGGCAGTGCAAGCCTCAGCATCATTAGTTTTGTTCCACCCATTAAAATTGCGAGTTCCACATTCAGTAGCTACTATACTTTTGCAAGATAAGATAACCTTTTTATCTCCTAGTCGACATTTGTCATGTATGACAGTGCTGCTGACACAGCCACATATGACCATAGAAAGATGTACTACTCTTAATCCGGCGACACTTTTGCCGACTCCAGAAGAAGGTACTCCACACGTTTGTTTAGAGAGCATTCATAACAAAGTACTTCCCCGACCAGATTTGACGGATATTCCATTGGTAGATTCTGATCTTGTTTTGTTTGTAGATGGATCAGCAAAGAATGACACTGTAGGAAAAACACTAGTAGGGTATGCTGTCACCACAGAAACTGAAGTTTTGGAAGCAAAAGGATTGTCAAATATTTATTCTGCCCAAGCAGCTGAGTTAGTGGCTTTGACTCGAGCTTGTACCTTAGGGGAGGGTAAAAAAGTGACAATTTATACAGATAGTCAGTATGCTTTCTCCACTGTGCATGTTTTCGCTCAACAATGGAAGAATAGAGGAATGGTTACTGCGACAGGCAAACCAATAAATCACAGAGATTTAATTTTACAGTTGTTAGATGCAGTGCAATTACCACTTCAGATAGCGATATGTAAATGTTCCGCACATACTAACAAAAAATATCCTGTCTCCAGGGGAAATGCTTTTGCTGATATGGCTGCAAAAAAGGCAGCTCAAGAAAATGATTTGCTTTTACATGACAATGATTTAGAGCCCGGACACCTCTTAGACTTAGAGACACTAAAAGTAATACAAACATTGACAACACAGAAGGAAAAATGTCGTTGGGTGAAATATGGTATTACCCAACAGGATGGGTTGTATAGGGCATCAGATGGCAAAATGGTATTACCCTCAAACCTTTTTAGGTATGCTGCATTGGCTAGCCATGGACCTGCCTATGTAGGAATACAGACAATGGTTCAAATAGTGTCTAAGGTGTTTTGGTGTAAAGGATTTTCAACTTATGCAAAGCAATTCTGTTTATCTTGTTTATTATGTGCAAAGTATGCTCAGGGGGGAGTTAAGAAATCTCAGCAGGCATTCCCTACCCCTCCATATCCATTCCACACACTCTGTATGGACTTTATTGAGTCGACACCCTCAGAGGGAAAAAGGTTTTGTCTAGTCATAATTGATGCTTTTTCTAAGTGGGTAGAAGCTTTTCCAGTAAAGCATTCTGATGCACACACAGTAGCTAAGCTTTTGAATACAGAAATAATTCCCCGATTTGGCCTACCAAGGCGCATTTATAGTGATAATGGGTCTCATTTTGTTAACCAGATTGTTCAGAAGTTGGGTCAAGTGTTTCAAATTGATCTCAAGTACCATTGTGCTTACCATCCGCAGTCAGCTGGACTGGTGGAGAGACACAATGGTGTCCTGAAGAGTAAACTCTGCAAACTGATGGCAGAAACGCATAGATCCTGGACTGCGTGCCTTCCATTGGCACTCCTGTACATGCGAATCTCACCCTCCTACAAAGGACTTACACCATTTGAACTTTTGTTTGGGAGACCATATTACATCCCGCAGTGGCAGGGATTGTTGCCAGCGGAACATGAGGGGGGTGAGGATCTGGCGGATTATATGAAAAAACTGCTAAATGTCAAGTCTCTTGTAACCAATGACTCCTTTGTAGATTCCAGAAGTGAAACCTTGTTAAGCGTGGCACCCGGGGACTGGGTGTGGATCCGAATTGTGAAGAGAAAGAACTGGTCATCCCCCAGGTGGGAAGGCCCATATCAAGTACTTATCTCAACACCTACGGCTATAAAGATCGCAGAGAGGACTTTGTGGATTCATATCACCCACTGTAAAAAACTTAAGACTTTTCCTTCTACCATTGATGTTGGTCAGACTCCATCGGACCCCTGAACGCAAAGTCTGACTACAAAGGAAGGATGGCCATGTTCAACTGGTACTTGAACTGTTACGTGATGATGATTTTGGTGGCAAAAGTAAATATGTCCATACAAGAGGAACAGTTGTGAGAGAAAAAGGAATGGTGGTGCTGCAGGTGCAAACAGGTGTTACTACTGTGTTTAAGGTGAAACTTTGTGAAGGAATTTTGGACTGTTCTAAATGGAACAGTGATGATTTCCTGACTCGTGCAAAATACTTGTGCAATAGAGACTGTATGTGTTTGGTGGTCAACAGATGTGAATGGATGGGAAACAAGTGGTGCAGTGATACCAGAGAAAGATAAAAGCAGGCAACAAAGAATACAAATTGCGCATTTCCAAGGTACTGAAGTAATTACTATAACCATCGTGTCACCACAAGAAAGTGATTCAGGAGTTTATGGAATCGGAGTGTCTCTTCCAATTGGAACTGATCCTTTGGGGACTTTCCAACTTAAAGTGCAAAGCCTTAAAAATGCTACAAGTAAAGCAGATTTTGCCTTCACAGAAGAAGAACAATTGTTACTCAAGACAGGATTCGTACACCGCAACGAATGGTTATCTTGGGTTAGATATAGTACCCGAGAGGCACATCATGAGAACTGTGTTTCTTGTGCTGAAGGTAAACAGCAATTAGTGACAGTCCCATTGATGCAAGATGAAGGTAACCTAACGTGTCTGTTAAAGTTATTCTTTAACAAAACCGAAGATAAATGCAAAGATGAAACCCAGCGTTTTCCAGTCATAAGCAAAGTTGAGAAACTGCCTACAGCAATTTCCTATCCAGGTTCGTATATGTGCATTTCCAGAGATGGCACAGGAAAGAATTATGGCAATATGGGACAGAACTATTGCAATGTTACTGTGAATGGCAATGAAAATCCATTTCTGGAGAACCAAACTCATAGTTTGGCAGATGTATGGTGGTTATGTGGAGACAACAAACTCAGATCAAAGCTTACGATTCCCTGGAAGGGAACTTGTGCACTTGCAAAGTTAATTCTGCCATTCTACATTTTCCCAGTTCCAGCAAGCAATTTCGTAAGAGAACCTGAAATAAAGCCGAGGTGGTTGAATAAGAGAAAAAGAGAGGCACCAAAGCAATCCTTTGATAGCAGTGTCTACATCGATAGCATTGGCGTACCAAGAGGCGTGCCTGATGAATACAAAGCAATAAACCAAATAGCGGCTGGTTTTGCATCCATCTTTATCTGGATTCAACCCAATAAGAATGTGGACTGGATCAACTACATTTACTATAACCAGCAGCGTTTTGTGAACTATACCAAAGATGCATTAAAAGGTATTGCTGAACAACTGGAGGCCACTTCGCAGGTGGCATGGCAGAATCGAATTGTGTTGGATATGCTCCTGGCCAAAGAAGGAGGAGTTTGCAAGATGTTTGGGACTTTCTGTTGTACATATATTCTGAATAACACTGCCCCTGATGGGAGCATCACTCGAGCTTTGAAAGGTTTGGAGATGTTATCCGAAGAATTGGCAGAGAACTCTTGGGTAAATAATCCCTTCACAGACTTTCTACAAGCATGGTTTGGAAAATGGAGTCATCTCATCAGCAGTTTCCTGGTGTCCTTCGGAGTCGCTGTGGCTATCGTGGTGGTATGTGGTTGCTGTTGTATACCCTGTATCAGAGGTCTTCTACAAAGACTAGTTGATACTGCTGTTACGAAAACGATGTACCAGCAGTTGCAACAGACTGGTGAAAGTGAATACATTGAAATGTGACTTTTGCAAATGTTTTGAAGTTTAAAAGTTTGTCTTGCAAATGAAGTAATGTATGCAAAGAAAAACTTAGTTTTACCATATATTGCTGAAATAAAAGACAAATAAAAGTGTTTTGAGGGAAATGTTAAGAGAAAAGTTTTAAAACATACTGTTATTTGTCTCTTTCTCCCATCTAGCAAAATGAATATGCTATTTGCTGAAGTGTTGGTAAGAAAAGGTCATTGAACCATGTTTATTAAAGATGGGCTTTATCTATGATAGATGTAGTTTGCTTATGAATTTGAATAACATCTGTTTTCTATACTTCTGAATAAAGAAAGCTAACTGCAGTTAAATGAAAGCTTGGTAAAAGGACGCACGGCTGAGTAAGAGTTAATTTACTGAGGCAAGCTGTGTGTCCTGGAAAATTCCAGCTATCACTGTTGAACTAAGTATTCTGTACCTTTTTGAACATTCTGTACTAACTGTGGTTTTGAGGTAAACATTCTACACTAGCTGTGGTTTTGAGGTAAAACATTCTTTTCTGAGGTAATTTGTGATCCTAGATGTTTTTCATAGCCAACTGTCAACTGTCAGAAATGTAACAAAAGCTATTTTGGCTAGTAACAGGAAAGTATAAAAGTTGATGTCAGTAAACAAGCTGATCAGATTGAGATCATCTTGGCCAACATGTTGCTGTAATCTGGTTAGCAGTTAATAAAGGAAACTTTCATCACCTGAGGCAGATGTGACTCGCTTGAATTTTTCTTCTGACAAGTAGGCCCCTAATGTACACAGGCAGCATGTAAATGGTTCATCTCCCAGGCCCCTGCTTGTAAATGTTTCAACTCCCAAGCCGCTACTTACACTTATCAAGGGTACCCGAACTTGTCAGAAATTTGTGATGCATTACAAGGCTTAAAAAGGCCCTTGTGGTCATTAGCCTAGTACACACCTATAAACCTCTGAATCTATGAACATGCAGGAATTCAGCAGTTGACAGATGAACACCTATGTCCACATAGCCATTCACCAGCTGCATGTCTAGACAACATGGTCATGCCATGGTCAAGGGTTCACCTAATTCAGTGCCTCAAAATACTGAGGTACTGAATGGCTGAGTGTCCCACTAAGCAGGAACATGAAATTAAATTATTTAACATGCTTTGCTAATCATTGCCTATCCCTAATATGATGCAAACATATATGAGAACTTGCAGGGGTCACCAATTCTGGCAGAAAGTATCTGGTGCAACAACTCCACTTGTATGATAGACTCGGTCAGGTGATTTAGTTAATGCAGACATGATGGACAGCAAAACTGTCATAACAATGGACAAGAGATAGGCATGCAGGCCACTAGCCCACCAAAAAATGAAATAATTTCTTAAGTAAAAGGACACTGTGCAAGCGATTCTCCCTGGAGTTTGAGAATGCATTGTATTATACCCAGGCTTACGTGTGTGTGTTCCCCAACTGCCCCCCCCCCCCTCCATCCTGCTTCATAAACTTACAGTATAGCTCCATCTGTATGTGGAACTCACTAGTGTTTAGTCTGGCTTTCTACCCGGTAATATCTGCCGTACATAGTACCAAATAAGAGTGTATTTTCCAACTCACGAAAACTGTCCTTGCAGTGTTTCAAAGTGAGCACAAGTCCTCTTTTTAATTAGGTGCAAAGCTCTGGCAGCCTCCTTAGCATGTATTGAACGGGGACAGCCTTTGCTTTGGTTTTTGACCCAGATGTGCAGAAACTACTTAGCATAGAGTCTTACTCTTTGCTCAAGTCCTTTAGAAATTCTGCCCAATGATTACAATGTTTTTCTAGTAGAAGTATATATGTTTATGCTACAAGGGGGCGGACAATGTTAATGTATAGGCTTTGCTGAAAATGGTGACCACCAGTGCTCAGACTGCAATAAATTAATAGTTGGCCAAGATATAAAAATAGGGGGAATTAGGAAACAATTATTATATAAGAAATTATGTCAATGTGTTACATTGCTATGTCTGACTGGCAGTCAATACTGTATTTATGGAATTTTTATAAAAATTCTGTACTTACAAATGTGATTATCTAAATGTTTAGTAGAATATTCACCTTACTGGAAGGTATACAGTTAATTTTAAATACTTGATAATGTTTATTGTTTTTTCTTTTATTTTCCTGTGCATGATGACAGATTGAGTTTAAAAATTATACAGTCTGTATTTTTCCATTATAGGTTCACATGTTCGTTTTGATATGACTGGGGGTACAGTCCATTCATTTTTGTTTAGTGGGATCACCAGTGTTCTAATTACATTAAATGTTAATGGTGCTATATACTATAATTAATGTGGGAAGGGGAAATTTGTGATAATGACTGTTGTATGCAGGCAGTGATATCATGTGATAAACTGAAAGTATGTTTTGTGTAGAAGTGCCAGCATAACACATGGGGAACTCTTTTGTCATCTTTCTATAAAAGTATACTAATAATGCTTAGAGAATGACTGAACTATGCATTTTTACCCTGATTAGAGAATGAACATTCTCCAGTAGTGTAAGTAATGTTCAGTAAAAAAAAATATCTTCTCCTTCATGGCAGCACATTAAGTTGCTGTGAAGCTAAGACAGAAACAAACAAATGGCTGCCATTGTTTTTATGCTCATTAAACATAGATTTACTGTTAGGCAAACATAAATTAAAAAATAAACAATATAATGTGTGTGTGTGTGTGTGTGTGTGTGTGTGTGTGTGTGTGTGTGTGTGTGTGTGTGTGTGTGTGTGTGTGTGTGTGTGTGTGTGGATTTATGTGTTTTTATGTATATCTGTGTGAGTATGTCTGCCTGTGGTTCTGAATGTGTGTGTGTGTGTGTGTGTGTGTGTGTGTGTGTGTGTGTGTGTGTGTGTGTGTGTGTGTGTGTGTGTGTGTGTGTGTGTGGATTCACTTTATAATCTCAAAATACTGAAATCTCGTATTTCAGTATCTCAAGACTATAAAGCCGAACAGTCACAATATTGAAACCCCAAAACCGCAATATTCAAAATCGTGACATTTAAATACACCCTCCACCACACAAACAAACCTACATACACCTTCCTCCCCACACTACAACAAACCAACAAAACACACACAAACACAACAACACAAATACACACACCTACCCTACATATAAGCAGAGGGGCAAGTCCCTCTGCACCTCCCATGTGGGGGGCTGAGCCCCCCAAACCCCTGCTACTTATATATACTAACTCCGAGGTCGGACTAAAAAGACAAAGACACTAAACCCACCACTACATACTCTATATTCTCCTTGCACAAACACACACCACATACGTACAAACACCACCACTCTCAACACTTACACACTCACACTCTTACCTACCTACCCTAACCTACACCTAAAACTTCCCAACACACTCACATACACTCAAATCCCTACCCAAACCCCTTAAAAAACAGCACTTACCTGAATCTCCACATATGTCCACACAACGACAGGCAAACCGTATCCCACAGCACACCGCACCTTACAAACACAGCAAATCCCACATACTGCGCCACCACAGCTGCGAATTCGACACTTTGAATTCGATCAAGTGCAGTTTTGCTCAAGTGCACTTTCAGCATTTTTGTCTTGAGATACTGGAATTGAAGATTTCAGTATTTCGAGATAGTAAAGTGCTTCCATGTGTGTATGTATGTGTGTGTGTGTGTATGTGTGTGTAGACATTTAATACTTTCATAACTTTTATTTTGGATGTAAAACTCTTTTCCACCAACAACAATGATATATCCTAAAGCAAGTTTGAAATATTAGGTGGAGGACCTATTTTACATCAAAATATGAAACAAGTTTATAGTAATAAAAAAAAAAACAATTTCTAAGTATAATAATTACCTCCAGGGTGAGCATAATCAGAGAACTGATGTCCTTCCAGAGGTGGTAAAGCCCGTCACTCGTGAGAGTGCATTATTTCCCTGATAATGCCCAAACTGTTAAGTTTTATTGCTTGCTTAATGAAATGTGTGTACAACTTAGGGGAGAAGTAAATGACTGGGGTAAACCAGTAATATTTGCATAAGTGCATGCGTTTTTATTACATGGGTGAAATGTAGAATGAAAGGTGCAGTAAAAGACTGGTACTCAATGTGAAAAGATGCTAAAATATTCAATGTTTTACAGTTTTTGTGTGCAAGTTAGGAGGAGTGCAAAATTAGTGATGGGTATGTGCTGCATAGTTCGACAAATGAGTCACCACCAGCTGAAGCAATAACTGGATGAAACAAAGTGAAGCTTCAGCTAAAAACATCATTTTTACTCTCCAAGTGAGTATGAAGCCTGTGATACACACCATTACTTAAATATATCAATGCCACAACTCCCCAACTGTAGAGACAAATGTAAATTTGTAGTACTACACTACAAGAAAAGTATGCATTTGTGTACTTACTTAAATTTATTGATGCCACAATTCCCCCCGCTGTTGACAAAAAATGTAAATCCGTGGTACTACACTACCAGCAAAGTTTGTATTTGTGTCCTGCCAGTTATTTCTATGTGAAACAGATGGGCAGTTATAAGAAAGTAGATCTGCAAAGTTAAAACCTCATCCAGGGCACACTTGACCAAGAGCAGTAAAGCCATTCTGCTTATGTACATAGAGAAGCATATGAAGATTTATCTAAGTCAGAGTTGTTTAATTTGGTATTGCTATTTAAAATATTACCTAACTCTCCTCTTCATCAGTCAGGTACCTCTGTTGCCCTCACATTGTTTTCCTACTCTAATATGTGTCATCTCTTCCACATTGTATATATTGTATATAGTTATTCCGCTGTGTCCTTATCTTTGACACATTGCGCTCTGTCCCTTCACTATTTCACTCTCTTCTTCTTATTCCCTCCTTACTCTAACCTTCCCTTCCTATTGTCTCTTATACTCTGTAGTTTGTTGTCATTACTGTTATTGATTCATTTTTACTTGCATACAACATTTTGTTTGTATTCATAGTAGTTCTTTTTAACTTGCTTGTCTTCTCTCATTTATATTTGTCTAGTCTGAAACTACAATAGGTCCATTTGGATCCATTCTGTACCCCAGTTACCAAACTGAATAAATAAATAAATAAAGTAAATGTGTGCAAGGTAATTGTATGATAAAAGGGAAGTGCGCATGGGTTGGAATTTGAGACACTTATCAACTACTAAAGTATGTTTATTTTCTCAGGAGGCTTAATGAGTGCAGTGAGCTGTAAACAGAAAATACAAGGGGTGAGCATAATTTAAGGTTGGGCAGGTATATTTTATAAAATTAATAGGAGCAGGGGGCAGTGTAAGTATGGAGATTTAAATAGAAGATACGAACAAGATGGTACATAGAATGAAGGATAATAGTGGAGTAAGTGATACTGAAGACATATCAGAAAGCTTAAAAAGTAGACTAGGTACTTATTTCATTGTATTTCTGCCTGTAAGTCATTTTCCAGTTGTGCACTTGCCTTGCTTTATTTAAAAAGTTTAAATTTTCACATTTCTAATTTTGCAAAGTTTAAATTGAATTTACTGTTCTGGGTTATACACTCAAGTGCATTAGCCTTTCTGTGTTTATTTACTGTATAACTGCATTGTTTAGCCTGATTTAACAAAACAAAAAATGATATCTTGTTTGCTAATTTCCCACCTTTTCTAACTAGAATAGTCCAGTTTCTAGGCTTTGCTGGTTTCAGGACTTTAGTTTCAGTGTTCAGAGCTACCCAGACCTTGCTGTGGTAGAGGGAGGTCCTACTGCTTACCAGTGAGAGTGGGAGCATTGTACTGTCTATCTAACACTAGAATAGTGGTTTCCAGCTCTGAAATTGCAATTATATTGGACATTTTGGGCTGATTTCTATCCCTTTCAACCTTCTGGCATAAATACGCACATTTGTACATGTTTGAGCTTGTTTTTGATCAGCAGATCCTGTTTGGGCATCCTGCAGACTTCTACAGCACCAGAAATGAGAAAGAGAGACTTCTGTGCTAACTGCAAGTACTTTTTGCTGAATTTTCTATCCCTTTCAACTTTCTGGCATAAATACATGCATTTGCGCGTTATTTGCACACCGCACAGCACCGCGAGGCTAAGGTTAAACTATTCCTGGTGGCAGAAAGTCTGCTCTTCGAATGTTCCGTTAGAACTAGCTAGTTTATCAGCAGTAGCACTAAAATCTGTATACCTGTGACTAGCACTTGCTCTAAAACTCGCTATAAAGCACTAAGAAGCCTTAATTTGTTACAAGCACTCACCTCTCCTTGTTAATAGGAAGAAAATAGTTGTAGGCACTAGACAGCCTACAATTGCAAGTACCTTGCCAAAAAGTAAGGGAAAACAGCTCTTGTACTACACAAAGAAAGCACCTAACCAGCCATGTCCAAGGGTCAGCTTCCGGTGATTTCTCCTGTCCACCTGTTGAACCTGGGCATACTGGGACAATGCTGCAATTGCCTCATGTACACAGACTACCCTCTCCTCCTACCACCAAACACTACAACCTGTGAGAGATGCACTTACATAGCCAAACTGAAAGCAAAGCTCTCTCCAGCCAAGATTGTGCTAAACTGTCAAGAGGAGAAGGTTAACACCCACACAACACCTCAAACAACACATAGTCCTTCAAAACCCACATCACCAAAACCCACACATAGCAACACAAACCCCACATATGCGGAGGCTCTTAACATTAACCTGCCCAAGCAACAAGAACCTCTATAGCTGAAATGCAAACAGCACCCCCAAACACAACCAAAGTGTCACATAGCTCACAGCACCAGTGTGCCACCCAACAGCAGCCCCTAAGGCAAGACAATGTACCCAACACTTTAGTCATAGGTGACTCTATAGTCAGGCACACTGATGTCCCACTCACCAGGCTCAACAAGGAGAAAATTGCAGTTAGCTGCCTGTCGGGTGCCAGGATCCACCAAATAACACATGCACTCAAGTCACTCCACAACAGGTACAAATATGACTCTGTCATTGTCCATGTTGGAATGAATGACTTGAGACGTACTTCCCTGGACTACATGAAAAGAGACATGAAAGAGCTCTCGGATCATGTAGCCCAGGCAGGTATGACCCTAGCTCTGAGTAGCATCCTGCCATCGCCAAGAATGATACCACAGTATAAGGACAAAATGATTGACTTCAATATTGGTGGCTTTTGCAGTTGCCCACCCCACTGTAGATTTGATCTGGGACACTCCCCCAGTCCCATCTCTTTACCACATTCCACCTAATAAACTCTTTCTGCACTTTCTTTTAGTCCTTTTTAATTTAATTGCATTTTTAAACTGTGTTTGGTCTAATATTGCTACATACTCTAGTGTACTAGCTTGCACTGTATGCAAATTGTTCTTACTACTGTTTTTGCTACTTTTCTGTAAAAAACAAAAACAAAACTGTAAGCCTGTTTCCTACCTTTCCTGTAACTAGTGTTCCAGATACAGATTTGCTGTATCCAGGACTGTATGTAAGCCTCTAAGCCCCCCAAGCCTTTCTGTGTTGGAGGGAGCCCCCCAAGCCTTTAGTGTTGGAGGGAAGCCTTCTAGCTTATCAGTGGGAGTGGTAAGCACTAGGTAACCTGCCTACCACATAAGGAGTGGTTCTGGCCCAGATATTGTAGTTATTGGCCATTTGGGCAATCTCTTCCATCTTTCTCAACTTTCTGATATGAAAGCCTGCATTTGCACTTGTTTCTGTCCTGTAACTCATCTTGCAGATACAGATTCTTAGTTTTAACACTTACATTTGCTTATTCATGCTCAGCACTTGTGCAGAACTTGTAAGCACTAAATAAGCTACTAATTACTATAACACTCAACCTTCCTCATTGCCTAGAGGAAAACAGTTTTTGTACTTACTTTTCTCACTTGCTTAGAGAAAAACAGCTCTTGTGCTCACTTTCCTCACTTATCTAGAGGAAAATTTTTTTTATTCAGGCATGTCCAAGGGTCAGCTCCCAGTGTTCTTTCCTGTCTATCTGATGAATCTGGGCATCTTGAGGCAATGTAGAAATTGCCTCATGTACACAGACAACCCTCTCCTCCTACCACCCAACACTACAACCTGTGAGAGATGCACTTATCTAGCCAAACTGGAGGTAAAGCTCTCTCCAACCAAAACTGAACTTGATAGTCATGAGGAGAAGATAAACATTTGCACCACACCACACTCATCACATAGTCTCACTAAATCTACACCACCAAAATCCACACATAGTAACACAAAAACATTTGCGGAGGCTCTTAATAATACTCTGTCTAAGCAACAGAGACCCCCAAAGCAGAAACGCAAGCAACCTCCATCCCCAACACAACCCAAATGACACATAGCCCACAGACTCAGTGTGCCATGCAACCACAGCCAATAAGGCAAAACAACGTACCCAACACACTAGTCATAGGTGACTCATAGTCAGGCACACTGATGTCCCACTCACCAGGCTAAACAAGGAGAAGGTTACTGTCAGCTACCTGTCGGGTGCCAGGATCCACCACATAACCCACGCACTCAGGTTACTCCACAACAAGTACATATATGACTCTGTCATTGTCCATGTTGGTGGGAATAACCTGAGACATACCTCCCTGGACTACATGAAAAGAGGCATGGAAGAGCTCTCCGATCTTGTAGCCCAGGCAGGTATGACCCTTGCCCTAAGTAGCATTCTGCCATCGCCCAGAATGATACTGCAGTACAAGGACAAAATGATTGACTTCAACAATTGGCTAAGCTTCTGGTGCATTCTAAGGGGATCCAGTATCTGTCTGCTTGGGATGACATGGTCGACAGACCACGATGCTTTGCCACAGATGGCCTGCACCTGTCGCCCCTGGGATTCTGGATATTGGCTAAGGCTCTTGCTGCCCCTATAGTGCCTTTTTTAGGCATAGTTAAAATAACAAATTCACCACCGTAACAGAAACAGGCAAGCAAAAACTGAGGGTAATGCTACTCAATGCTAGAAGTCTAAATCTCAAAATGCACTCACTCAAGGCACTCCTTAAAATGGAGAACATTGATATCTGTGCAGTGACTGAGACCTGGTTCAAGGCTCCAGAGAGCACCCCTGCACTACCAGGCTATAACTCATACCACACTTTTCGGCCATGTAACCTGGACCGAAACACCAAAGGCGGAGGTGTGTCCATATTCATTAAGGATATCCACACCTCCAGGCTAGTTGCTCAACATAATGCATCCGAGGTTATCCAAGTGCAACTAACTCTGGGCAAAACTGCAATCCAAATTGTAGCTTGCTACAGATCCCCCACAATGCCCCAGGATTCCCACTCCTCTTTTCTTGATGTACTGGAAAATATTAGGGTTCAATCAAACACCATAATAATGGGTGACTTCAACTACCCCACCATTAACTGGGAAAACTACTCATGTACCAACTCCTTAGCTCAACACTTTCTGGAATTCATAAACTCCAATGCCCTGGATCAACTAATCCACACCCCCACCATGGGCAACAATATCCTAGACCTAGTCATTACCAACATGAGTGACCGGTGTTCCACACCTGAAGTCAATTCCTTGTTGGTCCGATCTGACCATAAGATAATCACCCTTGATATCCACATCCCGCCCCCACCCCCCATTAAGGAAACCACTGTAAAATATTTCTCCAAAACCAACTTCATGCTTCTTAAGACAGAAATGGTGAACTTCATGACACCCATGCAGATGGACAATACAGTTACAACTGCTGAATCCTACACAAATGCAGTCTATAAGCACTTACACGAGTGCATGGATTGTGCTATCCCAAACAGAACCAAGATGCTATCCTCCAAAAACATGGAAGCCAATCTGGTGGTCCTCTGCCATAAACAAACTGTACAACAGAAGAAAGAAACTGTTGCAAAAGAGAGTAAAATCCCATGAGTGGAGGAGCTCCCTGGTCAGCCTCAGTAAGAAGCTGAGATCCCTTATAAGATCCCCCAAAGCTAGCTACAAAAATAAAATTCCCACTGATTCTAAGGACAACCACAAAGCATTCTATAGCTATGTCAAAAATCTCGATAACACCCAAATCTGCTCTGAGTTACAGCACAACGGCACGAAAATTACAGAACCAACTGATATTACCAACATCCTGGCAGATATGTTCAGTGCTAACTTTACCCCCCCCCCCTCACCCCCTAAAGGGCCCATATCTATACAGGAACAATGCAGAGTCCCTGTAATCACAACTATTCAGGTAAAAGCTGCACTCTCTAAAGCCAAAAACACAGCATCCATGGGACCAGACAACATCCCAGGCTGCATTTTACACGAACTTCCGAACGAACTGGCTCCCCACTTAAGCACCATGTTCAATAATAGCCTTGCATCAGGCTTTGTGCCCACTGAATAGCGCACAGCAACAGTTATCCCACTCCACAAAGGAGGAGCCACCACTGATGCCAGGAACTTTCGATCTATTAGCCTGATGAGCCTGGTCTGCAAGGCCATGGAACGCATCATCATTGAACTCATAAACAAAGACATTGGTAACCTCCAAACTCTGGATCCCACCCAGTTTGGGTTTGTGAAAGGCAGATAATGCCTCCTGAAAATGATCGACTTCTTTGAGGCAGTCACCAAAGCTGTAGATGAGGGTAAGGTAGTTCACACAGCCTATCTTGACCACGCCAAGGCTTTCGACACCATCCCCCATTCTGGAATTATAGCTAAACTCACTAAACTAGGTATAAATCATTATGTCACAAGATGGGTTGCCAACTGGCTCACTGACAGAACCCACACTGTAAAAGTTGCAGACTCCAAATCTGACCTCAAAGCAGTGACAAGTGGAGTATCACAGGGTTCTGTCCTGGGATCTCTACTGTTTGGTATCTACGTCTCTGAAGTACAGGCTAACACAGAAGGCCTCTGGCTAATGAAGTTCACAGATGACTGCAAACTAGGAGCCATAGTCGAGACTCCAAATGATGTGGACATCCTACAGAAGGGCCTCGCTGAGACAGATGCCTGGTGTCAGAGCCATGGCCTCAAGCTCAATGCCAAAAAGTGCAGTGTCACCCCCTTTGGTAAAAACTCTGTACCCATGAACTACCACATAGGCAGTAGTCTACTTAACACCGAATGTGTGATAAGAGACCTTGGGACCCAGGTGGACAGTAGTCTCTCCTTTGATAGTCACATTGCCACAGTAGTCAGGAAGTCCTTCTATGTGGTACACCTCATCATAAAAGGGTTCCCAGGAAAAAAAAGGTCATTGTTCGCCTCTACTCAACACTCATTAGACCCATTATAGAGTACAATGCCCCTTTTGGAATGTACCTCACAAGACATCTGTAGCAGCTGGAAAAGCTACAGAAATACCTCACAAAGAGGATTACTGGCCTCAAACAAATGCCCTACACTGACCGCCTCAAAAAAACTCCAGCTTTACTCCCTAGCATATCACCTACTCCAAGGTGATCTCTGCCTAACATATAAAGCTATGTCAAACTCAGAGCTGTTGGACATGCTACACCTAAAGAAATCCAGTCCCTCCGAGCTACATGCTCTAGGGACCTAAACCTTGTCACCACAATAAACAGGACATGCTGGAGGGATAGATTACTGTCCCAGAGACTTCCCATACTCTGGAACAGGCTACCCATCTATGTCAAGCAAAGTTCTTCATTAGCACTCTTCAAGAAAAATCTTGATGAGTGAATGGGAAATAGGAAATACACCCCAGGGATCACTTCTGTGTCTCTAATCAACAATGGCACAGCAAAATAACTTTCTTGGGTGGCGTAAGCCAGGGAGCCTTGTTGGCTAGGCTTACATAGGTCCTTGGGCCGATAGCCTAGTACCTACCTATGAACCTATGAGTGTTGCACAGTTACTTTCGATCCCGGGAACTACCCTCCTATTAGTCTGATGAGCCTGAACTGCAAGGCCATGGAATGTATTATCATGTAACTTATAAACAAAGACATTGGCAACCTTCAAACACTGGACCCCACCCAGTTTGGGTTTGTGAAGGCTTCATCTTGCCTTCTGAACCTGATTGACCTCTTCGAATCAGTCTCCAGAGCCGTGGACGAGGGTAAGGTGGTTCACAAAGCCTAGATGGACCTTGCCAAGGCTTTTGACACTATCCCCCACTCTAGAATCATAGATAAACTTACTAAGCTGGGCATTAATCCCTATGTCACTCAATGGGTTTCAAACAGGCTTACTGACAGAACACACACTGTAAAAGTAGCCGACTCCAAATCCATCTCCAGACAAGTGACAAGTGGTATACCACAGGGTTCTGTCCTGGGACCACTCTTGTTTGGCATCTACTTCTCTGAAGTACAGGCCAAAACTAAGGGACTCTGGCTTACAAAGTTTGCAGATGTCTGCAAGCTGGGAGCCATTATTGAATCCCCAAATGATGTGGATATACTACAAAAGGGCCTTACAGAAACAGATGCCTGGTGCCAGACTCATGGGCTCAAGCTAAATGCCAAAAAATGTATAGTTGTCCCCTTTGGGAAAAAACACGTACCTGTGAACTACCACATAGGTGGCAGTACACTAAACACCGAAAGTGTGATAAGAGACCTAGGGACACAAGTGGACAGTGGTGTCACCTTTGATAACCACATAGCCAAACAGTTAGAAAATCCTTCTATGTGGCACACCTCATCACTAAGGGCTTTTCATCCAGAAAAAATGAGGTCATTGTCCCTCTGTGCCCATCCCTTATTAGACCCATTATAGAATGCGATGCCCCATTTGGAATGTACCTCACAAGACATCTGCAACAACTAGAAAGGCCGCAGAAATACCTCACAAAAAGAATCACAGGCCTAAAGCAAATGCCTTATGCTGACCGTCTAAAGAAACTCTAGCTATACTCTGTCGCATATCACCTACTCAGAGCCGATCTCTGCCTAACATACAAGGCCATGTCAAACCCAGAGTTGTTGTACATGCTACACTTAAAGAAATCCCTCCAAGCCAAATGTTCCAGGGATCTTAACCTTGTCATCACAATGAATAGAACATGCTAGCGGGATAGGTTCCTGACCCAGAGACTCCCCATACTCTGGAGTAGGCTGACCATACATGTCAGGCAGAGCGCCTCAATGGCCTCTTCAAGAGGAACCTTGATGATTGGATGGGAGATAGGAAATTCTCTCCGGGGATCACATCAGTAGCCCTACTAGACAGGGGTCCAGGAAAGTAAATATTTGTGGGAAGCAATAGCCAGGGATTTGTTATGGCTAGGCTTGTATAGGCCCTAGGGCTGATAGCCTAGTACCTACCTATGAACCTATGAACCTATGTTAGAGGGATGCCAATGTAGTAAGAGACGCAGCAGTGACAATATGGGGAGGTAGCATGAGCAGTCATTTTTAAGGGCTTGTCCAATCAGGCCTATGCAGCCCACTGCTGGAGGAGAGAGAGATGAGGTGGTATCAATGTTTCCTCTAAGCCTAGCTCCAAGAAGGTAGCAGTGGCCTGGGCGATTAGAGAAATGGGTTGATGGACATGGAAAGGGAATGGGGATGAGGTTTCGGAGAAGAAGGGAAAGATTATGGTGGTCACCTAGAATGTAGTGTGGAATTAATGATCCATTCACAAGACTGCCGCATGGGATGGCAAGGGCAGGGCTGTGTGGGCTTATATCATGACAGACAACATTATTTATTTATTTATTTATTTATTTATTTTACATTTGTTAACCGGGCTGGTCTAGCTGGATACATATCCGTTTTCAGTAGAGGCCCGAGGAGAAAAGCTCCAATACACAATAGAAGTACATAATTAAATTGCATAATTAAATTGCATTAAGAAGACAGGAGCTGTAGTGTCTGACAAGAAGGGATACAGGATATGGGTTGGGCTATGCAAAAGAAGGAAAAAAGAGGGGGGATTTCTTTTATTACATAGAAGGTTATAGCATTAATGGGTATATGGTAAGGAAGGCAGGATCATAGGTAGGTTTTGGTGAGATGTAATGGAGAAAAAGGGTTTGTATGGATTGCAGCTTTGTTAGATTTCCCCATGAAGAAATGATGCATGATCATACAAAAATCATTTCTAGGTCACAGTTCATCAAGAGCACATTTCCCATAGGCCACACCAGCTAAGATCTATATAAGTCCTCCTGTGGGGGGAGAGAAGCCTTCCTACACCCCCATGCTTGGAGGACAAATTGCCTCACCCCATATCTAACTATGCTAATTCCATAGTTGCATCACAGTGAGGAAAGGAAAAATTCTGCATTAAAGTGCACAGTTATCCCACATAAGTAGCAATCTCACTGCCCTAAGAAAGTCTCTTTCCTTGTGAGATAAGAGGTAATTTCCATTTGAATGTAGGCAGTTAGAACCCAATGAGATAGTTCTCAGTCATCTGTTTTTGGGCTGAGTCAGGCTGATGCATATTTGTTTAAGGAATGTGGAGGACAGCAATGTGAGAACTGGTTAATTTTTTGGAGACATTTTAATATAGTTTTGGCAAAAACAAAGTGCCCACAAATTACCACATAGGTGGAAATCCATTAAGTACAGAAGAAGTAATTAGGGACCTGGGGACCCAAGTTGATAGCAATCTCTCATTTGACAACCACGTGGCCAAAGTGGTTAGAAAAACATTTTATATAGCCCACCTAATCATGAAGGGATTCACATCTAGATCAGGGCAGGTCATCGTGCCTCTTTACTCATCCCTCATCAGGCCCATAATTGAGTACAATGCCCCTTTTGGGATGTACCTTACCAGACACCTGCAGCAACTGGAAAGACCCCAAAAGTACCTCACCAAGAGGATCAAAGGGCTCAAACAGATGCCATATGCTGCCCGGTTAAAGAAACTCCAGCTCTACTCAGTGGCATACCACCTGTTCAGAGGCGATCTGTGCCTGACGTATAAAGCCATGTCCAACCCGGAATTAATGGACATGCTGCACCTCAGAAAATCCAAATCCCATCGAGCCACGTGCTCGAGACTTGAACCTCAGCACTGAAATAAATAGGACATGCTGGAGGGACAGATTCATAACCCAGAGGCTCCCTTCACTCTGGAATAAAATCCCAGTCCAGGTTAGGCAGAGTCCCTCATTGACTCTCTTCAAGAGGAATCTTGATGAGTGGATGGGAGATCATAGGTTTACCCCGGGTATCACTTCTGTGTCACTGTTAGATAGAGGCACAGTATACTAACCTTGAAAAAGGGCATAGCAAAATAAATTTAAAATGGGTGGCGAAAGCCAAACACATTCTGGCTAGGCTTATAAATGCCCTAGGGCAGATAGCCTAGTATGAACCTATGAACCTATGAACCTATGGAACCAGAGATGTATATGTTATAGCAAGACATGCCATTTCACAGGGAATAGATTATACTAGGCCATGAAGTTTCATGAGGAAGTCAGAGAGTGTTTCAGATAGAAGAGCTGCAGGGTTTATGGATATTTTGTAGGTCAAATAGGGTCAGAAAAGGGAAATTATTTTCTCAGACAATTAATATAGGACAGCAAGTTGAGATTGGAAAGATCCTGGGATGGATAAAAAGGTGGGTAAGGTAAGGAGAGTACAGATTGTGGATAGAAGTATTTAAGATTTGTTTCTGGGTAGGCTAGAGTCGTTGGATATGAGGGGAGAAAAATAAAGATGGAGATGGAACAAATGGACTTGAAGGAGGTGGAGACAACTGCATGGTTTAATTGAACAGTACTTGAAATGCTAAGTGAAAACTTTAGTGAAGAGATTTATGGAGTTAAGTAACAAAGGAAAGGACTGAAGGTGTCATGCTGGGCTTGGGTAATGCTAAAGAGAGGCACACATAATAGGTGGAGGAAATACTGGCCCAGAATTTGTAGTTATTGGCCATTTGGGCGGTCTTCCATCTCTCTCAACTTTCTAATTTAAAGGCCTGCATTTGCACTTGTTTCTGTCCTGTAACTCCTGGACCCATCTCATTTGCTCACTCAAAAAAAAAAAAAAAAAAAAAATGTTATCTGCTTTTATTGTATTTGTGTTTCTTCCTACTTTATTTTGCTTTTGCGTCATCTTAAAAGTACTCAGTTGTATTTATTACTGCTTGGTGTAACTCATTCTAAGCCTTTTAGTTTAAGCACTTGGGCTTCAGACCAGTTGTTTTACATTAAGAAGGTTTGTGGTCTGCACTGTAGTGGCAGAACAGGTAGCTTACATCCTTCTAAGTTGGGAACTGCTGATTGAGGGCTCAGTGTATGTTATTCTAAAAGTGTATTAATTCTAGTTTAAGCACTTGGGCTTCAGGCCAGTTATTTTACATTAAGAGGGCTCGTGGTCTGCACTCTTGTGGGAGGAGAGGCTGGACTCTGTCCTTCTGAGCTGGGAATTTCTGGTTAAAGGCTTATAGTGCCTGCATATTTGAACTGCTTCTTACTGAAATTGGTACACCTTGTTTGCTGTAGCATAGACTAGATCCAGGCTTGCTGAATCTAGCTTTGTTTGTATGCTTGTTGTTTGTTTGCTTATTTCCCTGAAATGCTAATTCCACCTAAAACGTGGCTTTTCAGCGCTTCTGTGGATCCCTAGTGATATCTGCATTGCTTACTGTACTTATTTCCTTGTTTCACTTGAAAGAAAGTTACTGTTTGTCATTTTTGCATTATGTTACCTGTAACACATTGCATTTAAGTTACCTGGCACTTGCCCACTAAAGCAATTATATAAGTCAGCACTAAAAAATTAAAAGCACTACACCCTCACAAATTCCCCTTGAGTACCTTGTTCCCCATTGGCCCTTTTTTCAATTATAAAGGAATTCCCAATACTATTCTAGCATGTCCAAAAATCAGGTGTCAATCTCCTCTCCAGTCCAGCTGGTGAATCTGGGAATCTTGAGGCAATGTTACAACTGCCTCATGTACACAGACAACCCTCTCCTCCTCCCAACAAATTCCAACACATGTGAGAGATGCAACCATATAGCCAAACTGGAGGCTAAGCTCTCTCAACTCAGTACTGGCGTAACCAGTCAGGAGGAGAAGGAAACCACACTCACTACAATTCCAGTCTCACATAGATGTACCACAACAGCAAGCCAAACACATAAACACACAAAAACATACTCGGAGGCTCTAAATAAAAATCTGCCTAAGCAGCAGAGACCTCCAAAGCAGACACCCATGCAACCACTACCCCAAAACAAAACACGTACAACACATAGCTCACAAAGCCAGTGTGCCGAACAGTCACAGCCCTTAAGGCTAAACAACACACCTGATACACTTGCAATAGGTGACTCTATCGTCAGGCACACTGACGTCCCGCTCACCAGGCTGAACAAGGAGAAGGTCACGGTGAGCTGCCTGTCAGGCGCTAGGATCTGCCACATAACACAAGCACTCAGGTCACTCCAAGGCAAGTACAAATATGACTCAGTCATTGTCCATGCTGGTGTGAATGACCTGAGACGTACCTCCCTGGACTACATGAAAAGAGACATAGAGGAGCTCTCTGAGCATGTAGCCCAGGCCGGTATGACCCTGACCTTGAGTAGCATCTTACCCTCACCAAGAATGATGCCACAATATGAAGACAAGATGATCAATTTCAACAAATGGCTTAAGTATTGGTGTCATTCAAAGGGGATCCAATGTCTGTCAGCCTGGGATGACATGCTCGACAAGCCACGATGCTTCGCTAAGGATGGCTTGCACCTGTCACCCCTGGGCTTTCTGATATCGGCAAAGGCTCTTGCTACCCCCATAGTGCCTTTTTTAGGCAAGGCTCAAAAGACAAACCCACCTCCATAGGTATCACAAGGGATAAGAAACTAAGAGTAATGCTACTCAACGCCAGAAGTCTAAACCTCAAGATGCACGCACTCGAAACTCTCCTTAGTATGGAGAACATCGATATCTGTGCAGTAACAGAAACCTGGTTTAAGGCTCCCGAGAGCACCCCAGCACTACCAGGTTAAACCTCATACCATGCTTTTCGGCCTCAAAACTTGGACCGAACCACAAAAGGAGGAGGAGTATCAGTATTCGTCAAAGATACCCACACCTCCAGGTTGGTGGCACAGCACGAAGCATTAGAGACTATCCATGTGCAACTAACAGTGGGTAAAACTGCCTCCCAGTTTATAGCCTGCTACAGACCACCCTCCCAAACCCAGGAACCCCATTCGGCCTTCCTGAGAACACTGGAAAATATGAAGGTCTCTCCAAACACCATTATATTGGGCGACTTCAACTACCCAAACATAGACTGGGAGCATTACTCTAGCTCCAACACCCTAGCCCAAAGGTTCCTAGAATTTATAAACTCAAATGCTATGGAACAACTTGTTACCACTCCCACAAGAGGGGAAAACATACTGGACCTGATCATCACCAACATGGGGACTCTATGCTCCAGACCAGAAGTGTATCCCTCACTGGTAAGATCAGACCATAAACTAATCTCACTGGATATTCACATCCCGACCCCACCCCCTTCCCAGAAAACCACAGTGAAAAACTTCTCTAAAGCAAATTTCACACTCCTCAAAACCGAGGTGGAATCCTTCAAAGCCCCCGGGCCTGTGGAAAATATGTAACAGACCGCAGAATCCTTTATAAACGCATTCTATGAACACCTACAGGAATGCATGGATCATGCAATCCCAAATAAAACCAAGACCCAATCCTCCAAAGGCAGACGTCCTGTCTGGTGGACCCCAGCCATAAACAAACTATACAATAGAAGGAGGAAGCTACTAAATGATAGAGCAAAATTCCAAAAAGGGAAGGCATCTCTGATAAGTATTAGCAAAAAACTATGGGCACTCATAAAATCGTCTAAGGCCAGCTTCGAGAGAAAAATTGCACAGGACACTAAGGATAATCACAAGGCTTTCTTTAGTTATGTTGGGAACCTGGGTGGGAATTCCCAGATATGCTCAGAATTAGTCCAAAATGACAAAAAATACACCGAACCCACAGACATTGCCAACATCCTAGCTGACAGGTTCAGCGCAAACTTCTCCCCCCCCTCCCCACCAAAAGGGCAAACACCTATCTCAGCAGAGTGCTGCCCCCCTGACATCTCAGATGCTCAGGTAAGAGCCGCCCTCTCCAAAGCAAAAAACACAGCATCAGTGGGACCAGATGGTGTCCCGGGCTGCGTCCTACATGAACTCCAAGAAGAGCTAAACCCAAACATAAAATTACTGTTCAATCTCAGCTTTACTACAGGATATTTACCCAAAGAGGGACCACTGTTGCTGTATGCCAAAGGTGGTGCCTCAATGGATCCTGGAAACTATCGCCCCATAAGCCTGACTAGCTTGGTCTGCAAAGCTATGGAAAGGATCATCATGGACCTCATAAATAAAGATATTGGGGACCTACAGAAACTGGATCCTACCCAGTTTGGCTTTGTTAAGGGCAGATCCTGCCTCTTAAACCTGGTCGATTTCTTTGAAACAGTCACCAAGGCCATTGACGAGGGGAAGGTGGTCCACACAGCCTACCTGGACCTCGCAAAAGCCTTCGATACAATACCCCACTCGGGCATTATAAATAAGCTCACCAGCTTAAATATAAACCCCTATGTCACTAGATGGGTTGCAAACTGGCTCAAGGACAGAACCCACATGGTTAGAATTGCTGGAGCCATGTCAGATTCCAAACCAGTTACAAGTGGTGTCCCACAAGGCTCAATCTTGGGACCTCTCTTGTTCAGTATATATTTCTCGGAGGTACAGGCCAACACAGAAGGACTGTGGCTGACCAAGTTCGCAGATGACTGCAAACTGGGCACCATAATCGACTCTCCAGCCGACACAAGCATCCTCCAAAAGGGCCTCATAGAAACAGACAACTGGTGCCAGAGCCATGGCCTCAAGCTAAACGCCAAAAAGTGTATAGTCATCCCCTTTGGCAAAAACAAAGTGCCCACAAATTACCACATAGGTGGTAATCCATAAAGTACAGAAGAAGTAATTAGGGACCTGGGGACCCAAGCTGATAGCAATCTCTCATTTGACAACCACGTGGCCAAAGTGGTTAAAAAAACATTTTATATAGCCCACCTAATCATGAAGGGATTCACATCTAGATCAGGGGAGGTCATCGTGCCTCTTTACTCATCCCTCATCAAGCCCATAATTGAGTACAATGCCCCTTTTGGGATGTACCTTACCAGACACCTGCAGCAACTGGAAAGACCCCAAAAGTACCTCACCAAGATGATCAAAGGGTTCAAACAGATGCCATATGCTGCCCGGTTAAAGAAACTCCAGCTCTACTCAGTGGCATACCGCCTGCTCAGAGGCGATCTGTGCCTGATGTATAAAACCATGGCCAACTCGGAATTAATGGACATGCTGCACCTCAGAAAATCCAAATCCCATCGAGCTACGAGCTCAAGAGTCTTGAACCTCAGCACTGAAATAAATAGGACATGCTGGAGGGACAGATTCATAACCCAGAGGCTCCCTTCACTCTGGAATAAAATCCCAGTCCAGGTTAGGCAGAGTCCCTCATTGACTCTCTTCAAGGGGAATCTTGATGAGTGGATGGGAGATCGTAGGTTTACCCCGGGTATCACTTCTGTGTCACTGTTAGACAGAGGCACAGTATACTAACCTCGAAAAAGGCCATAGCAAAATAAATTTAAAATGGGTGGTGAAAGCCAAACATACTCTGGCTAGGCTTATAAATGCCCTTGGGCAGATAGCCTAGTATGAACCTATGAACCTATGAACCTAAATATATGTGAGACAAGATGGCAGAAAGTTTAGAAGATCTCCAGAGAGGGCTATGAGATGGGAGAGTAAGAATAACAGAGCATATCAAAAAGTTGCAAGAAAGATTAGAGAAGAAGGACAGAAGACATTTAGAAATGGAACTCAGAAAGAGGGGAGTGAAGCTATGTGCCATGGGAAAAGATGAGACAAATAATCAGTGGAAAGGACTGGATAGGGGTGTTTAATACAGACAGTGGCGGGAGAAGTAGTGGTAAAAAGATTCAGAAAATGATGGCAGATTTTATAAGTATTTTTACAGGTGGTAGGGTGAGAGGGTAGTATGGTAAATGTATTGGAGAGGAGATATTTTTATGCAGATGATAAGATGGCTTTGGATATAACTTTACTGCAAGGAATTTATTGGGGGTAGATAGGTGTATGAAAGGAGGGTCAAACTGATTCCTTCTGGATTTTTATAATATATGGACATTATTTTGACGTTGTGGAGACAATGACAGGGAGTGGTTAATGAAGTTTTAGAGGTGGACAGCTGCTACACTTGGCTAGGTAGTTGATAGTAATTGTGCTGCTGGAGGGGAGTAGAAAACCAGAAGATTTAGCATGTCTTAAGCCTATCTCACTGAGCAATATGCTTAAGGTTTTTGATAGTATGTTGAGTAACAGGTTAGAAAGGGTCCTACCAGTGCTGTTGTTTCCATTTCATGCTGCTGGCTTTGTGAAGTGGATATCATCTGCAAGTCACTACAGGCTACTGATGAACTTATTTTTTATTTTTTGAATGGAGGAGCAAAAGGATGCAGGAGGTGGAGATAGTGTTATCTTATTTCAAGAAAGAATTGTATACAGTCAAGTAGGATTTTCTTTTCAATTAATGAAAGTAATGGCAAAGAGGGTGAGGGAATATTTGAAGAGCCAGGGAGGCAGGTAATACGAGTAGCTTCTGTTTATTTTGAGATGACTACATGCCATTATTGGTGAATGTGGTTACGATGTTATTGGACTTATTGAAGGTGTTTAAGGGATTTAAGAAGGATTGTAGGATATGTGTTATGCATTCAAATGAAAAGGAAGGAAGAGTTTGAAGAGGTAAAGACATGGAGTGGGTTTTTTTTGACTGGTGGAAGTGAGGTTAAATGTTTGGAGATTAATGTTTACTTTATGGAAGAGGAAATCAGGTATTAGAGTTGGAAAGATTTATTGCAGAGGTTAAGAGAGTAGTTGCATAGGTCGAGCTGTAGATAATAGATATTAACAGGAAGATCTGAAGCAGTAAGTTTTTTTATATTGACCCTGGTATTATGTTTACTTACAAACCTGAAAGCAATGCACAGGTATAAGTGGACATTAGTAGTATGCCTGGAGAGGTTGTTGGGAAAACTTGTAAGAAAAGAATAAGATTGAATAAGAAGCATACTCAATGAGGAATGTCACATTTTAGTAGCACATGTACCTATTAGTATAAACAAGATATGTTGGAGGTGTCATGATGGACAAGTAGGATGGTTCTATGGAAGGTGGAAGAAGGAACAAGTAGAAATGCTTTCATAAGCTGGGTAAAAGAGGCAACAATGAGAGGAGACACTAGGAGGCCTGATGTGGTACTGCTGTTTGAGGGAGAAAAGGTGGATGAAAGGAAGAGGTAGAGAGAGAGAGACTATTGAGTATGGATGTTGTGGAAGTGGAATGGAAAGGCTTGGATTAGAGCTGTGGAGGATGATCTTTATAAGAAGAGGATGGTGAGATAAAGATTTGGAGGAGGAGTTTGCATGGAGAAAGAGGATTAGTTAGAATGTAGGGAGAGGTAAAGAGAATAATAAGTAGAATGAGGGAAGGAAATAGAACAATCAATATGTAAAACTAGGCCATGTGGCATAGATTAGAAGGGAGCGTGGTTAGAAGCAAAAAATGGAGAATAGGGAGGATTGATGGAGAACTTGGAGAAGCAGAGGGAGGTGGGGAATGTAAAACAAGATCAAGGTTTAGAGGGAGTAAAGATTTCTAAGACAGAGTATGGAACGTATGACAGTGAGAAAAGTGGGAGTAATTAGAATTATATAAAGATGGTGGTCTGTGGTTTATATCTCTGATTAGGTTGTAGTATACATGTTGGAAATATACTGAAACTGCAGCTTACAATCTACATCTGTTGTGGTACCATGTGGGGTATTATAAGCTTGTACAGGGATGCCATAAGGATTTATGAGGGAATGTATGTTAACGAGAATGAGGGCAGCTGCTGGTTCTGTTTGTTTGGGGTTAAGAGAAGGAGTAGACTGAGTCCAGAGAAGAGGAAAGAATTGATACTAATGACTGTGTCGTTGAAGACAGATGGCAAGATACTGGAATGTGTATGAGATGTCAGTCCCAACAAAGGTAGAAAAGAGTGGAGGTTACATGAAGAAACATATTAGGTAGCAGGAGAAAACAAATGAGGAAGTTGACAGAGAAGAGGAGAAGATGGCTGTGGAAAAGTGAAGATGAGACAGTGCACTGGGTTGGGGAACTGTCTGGATAGAGAAGGCTTGTAGACTAGAGTGCTATTGACCCAAGGTAGTTACATGAGCTAAAAACAAGCAAACGTTTTATGGGGCGTATATGCAAGATATTATATATGAATGATTCAGATGTGATTACAGTTGCTGGACTATCTGTCCAGTTATGGTGGTATTAAGGTGTCAATTGTGCAATGTTTTTTGGCACTTATGAAAACTAACAAAGGGGAATGAGGAAAAACTATGCAAAATAACCAACATTTCATTCAATACAGAGAAAACAGAAGTAAAAAGTAACATGTATTTTTGAAGTTGGTTTTATGTATTTTAGTTCAAAAGGGAAATAAAATGTATTCATAAATTCCTGTTGGGAATGGAAATTTGCCTTTGAATTAAATCTCCCGCCTTATACAATGAATCAAACACTGCATCCCTTCCAGTTTATCACTGTTTTTCTCAGCTGGCTTTCATAACATTACCTATAAAATGAATGCTTGGATGATATATATGTATATAGACAGATAGATAGATACAATTATGGTTCATTAAATCTAATGCTCATTTGATAGCTATGGAGAGAAGAGAACACAGCTGACACACTAAATCCCTGCTGACACACATATATTAATTTCTAGAGGACATACAACTTAATAATGGGCATTAGCAATAAACTAATAATGATTAAAACTAATATGCATTATAGTTCCTGTCCTTCAAAACCAAACCAACAGTCATTTTCTACCAGCTAACATAGTTTTCAATCAAATGATTCATTAATTTGTTTTTTAGATCAAATGAGTATTTATTTATTTATTTATTTACATTTATATATACGTGTGTGTGTCTTTCATCTAAATATACAACCACAATTGTCAAACACTCTGTTGAACAACAATTTAGCAATTTCTTTGACAGTATAGGTAACTCTATCAATTGCACTCTTTGTCAAATTTTTACATCAAGGGCAGGAAATTCAAAATATTTTTGTGTTAGGTAAGTGGACTGGGATGAGAGCATGTGTGATTGTGTGTTAGGATTTGAGTAAGGGCTAGGTTTGGGAGAGATTTTGTGGCATGTGTGAGTTTGTGTGTTTGGTTATGTGCGTGTGTGTGTGTGTGTGTGTGTGTGTGTGTGTGTGTGTGTGTGTGTGTGTGTGTGTGTGTGTGTGTGTGTGTGCGCCCATTTGTTAAAATGTGTCTAAAAATGTGCAAGGTGTTTAAATGTACTACAGCATGGTGGTATGGGGTGTTTGGAAATATTTTCTCCGCACTCAGTTAAAGTTGTGTAAATAAAGTCTGCCTGAAAGCAGTAAACCAGGAAGTTAGCTCCTCATATGGAGGACCATCTGAAAAGTGTGAGACCCCAGTCTGAGATAATCTGTGTAGTGCGTTTATAGAGCTGAAAACAGGGCCTGGGAGAGGGTTGCAGACTTGAATTAAAAAAAAAATAATAAATTAAAGCTTGTGTATCCTAAAGGGGCTGATGCATTAGTAATGTACATTTCTATCAGAAACTGTAAATCAACACTGGCTACTATTTTGGTTTTCATTTTTGACTTCTGAAAATAAAACTATGTTTTTTATATGTGTCTATCTCTCTCTTACTCTCTATGTATATATAATTTTAACCGAAATGCTAATGCACATTTTTTCAGAAAAACAATGGTATTTGTAAATATTTAATACTTGTATAATGTTGTAAATACCTGTGAAAAAATATCTATTTCATCCTTTTTTGAATATTTGCTTCTGTAATTTTTCTTTTTTTATTGTACTGTATAATGTTTTGGAGCTTATCTCCCTGGGCCTCCGCTGAAAAAATGCTATTTGCAGCTCAGTCGGACTACTCCCGGTCAACAAATGTAAAATAAATAAATAAATAAATTTGGAAGAAGTTACATTTTCAATTTTAAATTTTCAGTATTATTTCTCTTTCAGCTGGTAACTGGTTCAAAATGCAAGCAGTCCAGAACACTTCTATTTTATGAATTGTGGAATGAATTGTACTTTTATTACTACAGGATCATTAAGGCTGTAGTGAAAACAATTGGAGCAATCTTTATCTATTTATGATTTGACCTGTTTTCTGTCCTAATGTAACAGAAATTTAATAGCAGAAATGAAGAAAGTTACCTAACCAGTCTGTCCTTACTTGTGCAACCAATATCTTGTAGATGCTCTCACAGTGACTTATTTCATTGACACTCTTACAGTGACTTCTTCACCTGCCCCATGTATACTGAGGTGCCAATAGCTTTTTTTTTTTATCTGGACAAAGATATGTAATTCATTATTTCTTTACAACAACGTTTTTTTTTTTTTTCGTTTTATACACAACTTTTTCTTAAAAGAATACTTCTTTATGTCCAAGGTGAATTTGGCACCTTTAGTTTGATGTTTATTTCCTTTCCTTCTGCAGTTATCTTTTTTTTTCTTTTTAAAGACGGACAATTGTAATAACTTCCATGTATTTCAGGAATCCATATTAAATCTTTATTTTCTTACCATATCTGATGAGGGGATATCTTTATTTCATGTAGCATAGCATTAATTGTCCAATCTCGTCACCCTACCAATGTTTCTCTGAAAAAATATTTAAGCTTAAATTCTATCTTCCTATAAGATCAGAACTGTACACAATTGTCTTATCTGTGACATAACTAGAGGTCTGTATAGTGGTAACATAATTTTACTGCTTCTTGATTCAAATCTTCAAACAATGTAGTATAACATGTCATATGGGTCAACTACAGTATATTACTTCTGTGCTTTAAGTATCATTTCAGCTTCCTCTTCCAGATGTTTTTCTGTTCTCCCTTCGTGCACTTTTCAGGATAGTACCTATTAGATGATAAGCTACTGTTGGAGTATTATAACCAGGAAAGATTATTGCATATTCCTGTACTAAAACTGCATTGCATTATGTATATGTAGCCTTACTACTTCATCTTGTCTTTTTAAAGTTACCTCATGCTTTGTTCACTACCTGCCAGTGCCTCCCCTGTCTTAGCAGCATTTGCAAATGAGATTGATGCCATTTTTGTTTCCACTTTTAATAGTTTTTTTTCTAAGAAACTAAACAGCACAAGAGCATGAATTTCTGTGACACACTAACACCCTGTTTCTTCGATAAGATGTGTTAATCTTTGTTTCCTCCTGCTCTTTAACTGGTTTCCATTTGATTTATCTAGTTTAGCTCACAATCCTTTTCTTTTCAGCTTATCCATTAGTCTTTTGTATAGTCTTACAAGGTCCGTTTGCACCACACCCACTGAACTTTTTAACTAATTGCAGCATTACTAGCCACAGAACTGCATCAGACTGCATAGTCACATTTCAGTAGAATCACCTGCACAGTGCTCCTAATTTACCTCATGGCCATCTGCAGCTTCTATGTGTATCCAGTTTTGTGACATTATATACCTGAAAGGAGCTGACTGCTGTGTCTACAGTTATTATCTGAGTGCTGTCTTCATCCAGCCCACATGTACCATTCTTCATCTGCTCTACATTTGTATTAGCATGCTACTTTTTACACATGTGCTTGGCATTGTATATGAGTGCTCTGGTTCTTGTCCTAGAACACTGTGCCCAGCTGTAAATGTCACCCTCATCATTTATATGTACTCCTCTCACTGCACACTAAGTTTGGTTAGATAATCAGCTTGGAAAATGAGTGATTCACAGTGGACATTCATCATTCCAGAGCCAGTTTAAAAAGTAAAGCTTGCTTAAAAAAGCCTGATTAAAAGGTACATCACCAAATCTGGCATGAAATCCCAGCACTCACACTGACATACATTTCATTTTCATTGCCATTTCCTTTCCTTTCACTAACCATGGCTCTTAAAAAAGTCAAAGTTAGTAAAAAGGACAAAACAAAACAAGAAGAAGAAAAAAAAACTTGAACAAATAACTGCAGCAGCAACAGTTACAAGCACCAGCCTTTTTATTTAACTTCATTAATTAAGGCTCCTAGAAAGTTATGGTTAGCGAGCAGTGGGAAAAGAAAGAAATGCAAGCATGAGGAATCTAACACAAGCAACTGCAGCAGCAGGTACAAAGGCCTGTCTTTTCCATTCCTCCTTGCTAACCAAAGCTGTTAGAAAGCTGTAGTTAGCAAATGGGGAAATAAATAAATAAAAGCATCTAATGAAAGTAACTGCATCAGCGGTTCCAAGCACCTGTGTTTTCCTTTTTTCTTCACTAACTGAGGCTCTTACAGTGCTGTGATTAGACAGCAGGAGAAAATAAAAAAGTAAATAAATAAAACAATAAAGCAATCTAACAAAAGTAACTGTAATAGCAGTTACAAGGATGTGACATTCATGTGTTTACGTGTGTGTGTGTGTGTGTGTGTGTGTGTGTGTGTGTGTGTGTGTGTGTGTGTGTGTGTGTGTGTGTGTGTGTGTGTGTGTGTGTGTGTTTGTACAGACATTTTTAAATAGTTATATAACTTATATTGTAAATATAATCTATTTTCTTAGACAGTAATTACATATTCTAAAGCAACTTCGAAACATTGGGATGAGGAACTAATTTGCATCAAAAATATAAAAAAATGATATGCGAAAACAAGCAAACACAAAACAATTCAACTAATAGCTCACTATCTATGGGCAATAATGCCCACCAATGGAGGTGCTACATGGAAATAACAGACCTTTTACGGGTGGTGAGGTCCTCCACCTGCAGTGTCAGACCTCACAACACCTCTGGCTGGCTTTGTATTTCCCTGTAATACCCACCCTGTTGGACATTAGTGCTTGCTTTGTAATGAGGATGTGCTAGCAAAATAACTCTCATCCATTCCTCTCTCTGATTTAGCTATGCTGTGGTCTGCACTAAGAAAGTGATACTCTGGTGAGGCAGGTATGTATACCTAATCAGAAAACTGGCAAGCATTTGAAAAACAAACCCTAGAGATGCTCTAATAAAATAAGTAACATAAGCTTTCCTTTTAGTTGCTCAAAACCCAATATGGGCCATCTCATTTCCCCTGAAGCAGCACCTGTTATCAGAGATTCCAGGAATAGCATTCCTGCTTTATAAGATACTTAATTCAGAGAAACATGTTATTATTGATGACTCAGCGTGTTATTTGCTCAAATGTTATTTTATATTTTTCAAAAAATAACTACTTTTACAGTTACTATTGAAAACAGTTCACATGGGAGTTATTTTTTTGTCACAGATATCCTTCCCCACATGTTTATTTTTAGTCCTGTTCTATGTTGAACAATTATAATCTCATACTTGATAAGTGTCATAACTAGTATCATTTTACTTAGCCATAGGAAAATGCCAACTACATATATATTTTTAAGTATATAGGCATTTGATTCTTATTTATAACCTAATACTAGGTGCTTGCATGTTTTCTTTGGTTGGTCAGCATGTAATATTTTAGGTCCTCTGCATTCAATTATACTTTGTATTCTAGCACTAAAACAATACATAATTTATTCCGCAATACAGAATTTACTTATTTTTTTTTAAACTGAGTTACTATCTGTTTTTCAGATGGAGTTAAAAGTCAGAATTGTGGGAACAGTTAAGGAAAACAACATAGATGTCACAAAGCTTACCTTAAAAATGCAGACTCCATGAAACTGGAATTAGCTTATCTAAGCATGAAGGCATCTCCAAAGGACTTGGGAATAAAAAAGGATTAATTTAGCAAAAAAAAAAAAAATTTTCAGAGCAGGCTGAGGCTAACAGTAATATTTTTAGGTCTTTGCCGTAGAAATTAATTTGTGTTGTAGCTGATAACACAGACATGAGTATGATAGGGTCAGCAAGATTAAGCCCATTGACCTGTAACACAGGTTGATATACAGAAAGAAAAAAATCCATTAAAGGCACACCACTCAAACAGAAGCAAAATATACTAGCCAAAATAGTCAGTTTTTTTTCTTTTTGGGGGGGATTTTAACATTAAAATGTAGTTATTTGGAATATCAGTGTAACAGTGTATAGTACTAATGGTGTTCTCTGTTGACAGTATTCCCAAGAGTCTCAAAAGGTAGTGCTACAATTTTATTATTAATTGTTGTTTACCTATTTGGAATTATTACTTTAATGTAAGTATTAAAAATGCACCAAACAAGGTAGTTTCCAATAGATTTAGTATGAAACCCAGAATGTTTTCATTAACAGGCAACTTCTGCTTCATAGAAATGCTATTATAAAAAAAGTTCCTTTTCAAGGTTGTATAAATGTTGCAGAGATATGGGATTCAGATTAACATGGCCATTTCCCCCCTCATGGTAAGCCTTTCCGATTATCAAACCACCCTACCACTGAGATTTCCCATGGAGAATTCAGCAGAGAGCACATTCTTGCAGGGAGCGGTGCATAATAATGTGGCAATCCAAGGAAAAGACTAATACAGGCTAGCTATCTGCTGCTCTCCCCTGGAAATGCCAGTCACTCCTTAGTTACATTGCCAAGTGATTCGGAAAATTGTGTTCATGTTGGAGGAAATATGAGTGCCATCACAAGATACAGGGTTTGATTTTTACCTATGAAAAGAAAATTGGCTAGAGTTAAAATGTCCCACAAGTGCAGCTAGTACTTAACTATGAAAAAATATTTATCCAATGAAATATTTGAAAAATTAAAAGTCAGCAGTCAGCCATTAATTCCTATGGAACTAGTACCAGTACAGGTAAGTTCAGCAAAGATGTGGGGCCCGGGAGTGTTAGTGTGTACATGTGCAAGAAACAGGTGGTGTTAGTGTGTATATGTGCAAGAAAGGTGCGGGGGTGTTAGTTTGTACATGTGCAAGAAAGATGTCGGTGTAATGGTGTGTATATGTCCAAGAAAGATGTGGGGGTGTTAGTGTGTATATATGCAAGAAGGATGTTGGGGTGTTAGTGTGTATATGTGGAAGAAAGATGTGGGGGTCTTAGTGTGTACATTTGCAAGAAAGATGTAGTGGTGTTAGTGTGCATATGTGCAAGAAAGATGTAGGGGTGTTAGTGTGTATATGTGCAAGAAAGATGTTGGAGTGTTAGTGTGTGTATGTGCAAGAAAGATGGAGTGTTACTGTGTATATGTGCAAGAAAGATGTAGGGGTGTTAGTGTGTATATGTGCAAGAAAGATGTAGGGGTGTTAGTGTGTATATGTGCAAGAAAGATTTGGGGGTGTTAGTGTGTACATATGCAAGAAAGACGTAGGAGTGTTAGTGTGTACATGTGCAAGGATGTGTGAGAGTGTCTGCAGGGCCTTGACTGATGCATAAATGTGTGTGTGTGTGTGTGTGTGTGTGTGTGTGTGTGTGTGTGTGTGTGTGTGTGTGTGTGTGTGTGTGTATGTGTGTGTGTGTGTGTGTGTGTGTGTGTGTGTGTGTGTGTGTGTGTGTGTGTGTGTGTGTGTGTGTGTGTGTGTGTGTGTGTGTGTGTGTGTGTGTGTGTGTGTGTTTCTGTGCGAATGAGTAACAGAGGTTGCCTTTGCCAGTGCAGTGCAGTGCATGGGTCTCTAGGAAGAACATTACAAGCATCAGTTCTGACAGCTTTAGTATTAGCTAGAATGTGATTTATAAACTTATTAATGAAATGAAAATGATGTCTTTCTCATTCTGGCCATAGCTATCTCTGAATCACATGTTCTCACTGTTGTAGCAATTGAACTACCTGAAGTAGGGAATTGCCATAAGTGGTGAGCTTTTCTGAATCTCGCTCACTTCCATTAAGCATAGAAAATTTTGTTTTGCTTGAAATTATTTAGCTGATTCCATATAGTTCACAGAATAACTTGCAGCTGTGTATAAGATCTCAACACTTCACTGAGGCAAAAGCATGGCATTTACATATTACTGAGATCCTATAGAAAAAGTAGATGCAAGCCACATCCCTGAAATTACCTGCTTAACTACAAGATGTTGTATTATTTTATCAATATTATTATTATGTTCTTGGACACTACCAGCAAATCATATGGTTAGCAGGAACAACATAAGTGAATTTTTCTATCCACAAATCTCCAGTTTATGTGATTAATTTTTAGAATAAAGACAAGAACATGATGTGTGCATTCCAGTGACTTCATAGAAGCTAAAATGCTGCAAAGCTGTTCAATGTCATATGTTGTATAAAAGTTGTTCGGTAGGTGGGTGGACTATCTTGTTTTCCTAAACACACTGTAGTAGCTTCTTACTTTACCTTGAGGTCATATTGTCCTTGTAATGAACATTTTACTAGCTATACCTACTCGCTGACATTTAAATGCAGTGTTAACATAGATAAACAGTATTACAAATACATGTCTTCTTGGCTATAAAGCATGTTTACATTACCTTTTAATTAAAAATCTATCAATCTTTGGCACTTTACCAATTTGTGGACTTATCACTGTTGCCAAAAAACAACAAAATGTAAGTTTTGTCTTATTCTAGGACAAGTGGATATATATAGAAATACAGGCTAAAATCTTTCAGTTAGCATACAACCAAGCAACATGAGAGAGTTGTCACATTCATAGCACTTTTCCAGTATTTATTTGGTGTAGGTAGACTAGGATTTGCCTGGGGCACCAGTTGACCTAAGGCCACTCCTGGTCACATTCCTAAAAGTCTGTGTTGTTTTGTTATTCAGAAGTTATTAAGGTAAGCATGTTTTTTACTACAGTGGTACCATAATATCAGTCCTATTCAGAAGGAATACTAGAGAAGTACAGTGTCTGCCCACACTGAGGAGTGTATGGAGCTGGATGAAAAATGCTCAAACTTCTGTAATAAAGGTGTGGTTACATAACACTAGAAGAGCACCTGCAGGTTTATTCTCTATTTTTTTTCAGATACCACTGTTCTATAGCAAGCTTTTATGTGAGGTACTTAATTGTAAAAAAAATATATGGTCCTAGCAAGTCTTAAACACGGTTGCAAGGTTGTCGGTGGCAAGAAGGAATCTGCCCTTCTCTGACTAGGTGGGTAAATTACTGCCATGGAACTTGTCAGAACCCTCACATCAGAAGAATATATTTTGCAGGTCATTGTCAAAGGTTAAAAAAAGCTAGAAACCTGAAAAAAAACAAGAAAGGAATATTTACATGTTCTGCCTCACTGTTCCCAAAGAGCTTACATAACAGGGTCAGAAGGATCATTAACCCAAATTACTTCAAATGCAGACTAATTAATTTTCTAAGACTTATACACCAATTCATCTGCTTAAAGAACAGAGAGAGAACTGGGCAAATAATCTAAAGCTGCCTACGTTATTATTTTCTACATCAGTACTTGTTGCTTTTGGATTTATGTTTGAAATTAGTCATTTCTCATTGATAAAACTGATTATCACAAATGATAAATAAATGCAGCAAACAAGCTTACTTTGGCTTTAGCTCTTCGTAAAAAAGGTTTGTACTGTGTAATGTCACCAGAACAGCAGACACTGAAACAAATAATAGAAATCTTATAGCAATATTGCAGTAATGCAGTTTCCCTTGCATCAGTAACAACTCACATGGAGGTGATTTTCCCTTCCTTCGCTAGTTCACTGCCAGTGAAGATGCTGCCTGTCCATCAACTATATCATCAACTTCTTACATAGAGAAAAGCAAAGGAAAACATGCATTAGCCAATGCTGAAGCTTGATTGACAAGCCACAATGCTTTGCCAGGGATGGCCTGCATCTGTCGCCCTTGGGCTTCAGGCTTCTGGCAAAGATCTTGCCTCCCTATAGTGCCTTTTTTAGGCAAAGCCATGAGGTCCAAACTACCAACATGAAAATTTCATCAAAACATAAATTAAAGGTCATGCTGCTAAACGCTAGGAGTCTAAACATGAAACTGCACTCATTGCAGGCATTCTTAACTCAGGAAGAAGCTGACATTTGTGCAGTCACAGAAACCTGGTTCAAAGCTGCAGAGAAGACCCCAGCCATACCAGATTACTTATCCTGTCATTCATTCAGACCCCAAGCCATGAGCAGCAAAACTAAAGGAGGTGGAGTTGCAATATACATAAAAGACATACACACCTCTAAGCTGGTCAAACAGTATGATGCACAGGAATTACTCTAGGTGCAGTTAACAATTGACAAGACCCCTATTCAAATAGTAGCTAGCTACAGGCCTCCACCTCTGAATCAAGATGCCCACTCCACCTATCTGGACCTCTTTGAATCAATCAAGATTCAATACTTTACCCTGATCCTGGGCGACTTTAACTATCCAACCACAGACTGGAAGAAATACTCATGCCAAAACACAAATGCCCAGAGATTCCTTGATTTTGTCAATGCAAATGCCTTGGACTAGTTGGTTGACACCCCCACAAGAGGTGAAAATATCTTGTACTTGGTATTAACCAACATGAGTAACCACTGCAGCATCCCTACAGTGTCATCATCCCTGGTAAGATCCAACCACAAAGCAGTCACTTTCGAAGTCACCATTTCCACTGCCCCCCCCCCCCCAACTAGAGTCAAACAAAAAAACTTCTCCAAAGTTGATTACAGCCACCTAAGGGAAGGTATAAACAGCTTCGCAGCCCCTACACCCTCCACAGAAACTGGCACATATGTTCAAACTTACACCAAAATACTATATGAGCATTTATATAACTGCATGAAATCAGGAATACCAGACAAGATGAAATCCTCCTCCTCAAAAAAGAGTAAACCTGCCTGGTGGACATCTACAATAAATAAACTCTGTAATAAAAGGTAGAAATTGCTGTCCAGGACCAAGAAGGAGAAGCTGTCTAATTGGAAGCAATCTCTCCTTAGCCTAAAAAAGCAACTAAGAGCACTAGTGAAATCCTCCAAAGCAAACTTTGAGTCCAAACTGGCCACATCTACTAAAGACAGCCATAAGTCTTTCTTCATATATGTCTGCAATCTCAAGAGAAGTACTCAGATCTGCTCAGAACTGATGGTCAAGGACACCACATACACAAACCTTGTAGATATAGCCAACTTGCTGGCAGACAGGTTCAGTGAAAACATTACTCCTCCGTCCCCAATCAGTAAAACAGGACATCTCCAGTACCTGCTCCCCTCTCCTTATCTCTAGGGAGAAAGTTATCACTGCCCTCTCAAAGGCAAAAAATACAACCTTCATGGGACCTGATATCATCTCAGGTGGCAACCTACATGAACTCAGGCAGGAACTTGCAGAACCATTAGGTACCCTATTCAACCAAAGCCTGAGTACCAGCTTCTTCCCAGCCGAGTGGAGGACAGCTACTGTCATCCCTTTGCACAAAATCCTGGAAATTATAGACCCATCAGCCTAACTAGCCTGATCTGCAAGGCCATGGAGCGGATTATCATGGACCTCATAAACAAGGGCATTGGCAACCTCCAGACACTTGATCCCACACAGTTTGGTTTTGTCAAGGGGGGAGGGTCATGCCTATTAAATTTGGTCGACTTCTTTGAGAAAGTCTCCAAAGCCATAGACAAGGGGAAGACAGTGCACACCACCTACCTTGACCTGGCCAAGGCCTTCGATACTATTTCCCACTCAGGTATAATAGATAAACTCTCTCAACTAGGCATCAATCCATATGTTACCAGATGGGTAGCAAACTGGCTCACTGATAGAACCCACCTAGTCAAAATAGGGGAAGCCACCTCAAGTAGTCGACCCGTAATAAGTGGTGTACCCCAGGGTTCAGTCTTGGGGCCTCTGGTGTTTGGGATATACTTCTCAGAGGTCCAGGCCAAATCTAGTGGGCTATGGCTGATCAAGTTTGCAGATGACTGCAAGCTGGGTGCTGTCTTCAATTCCCCCAGTGATGTGGACATCCTCCAAGAGGGTCTCACCCAAACAAATGACTAGTGCTAGAAACATGGCCTTAAACTAAATGCCAAAAAATGCATCATCATCCTTTTTGGGGAGAATGATGTCCCCACAAATTATCACATTAATAATAAGGTACTAAGCACACAATCAGTCGTGAGGGACTTGGGAACCCAGGTTGATAGGAAACTGACTTTTGACCACCATATTACCTCCATTGTACTTAAAGCTTTCTACATGGCCCACCTCATTAGTAAGGGTATCTCATCCAGGGGCAAGGTGGTCATAACATCCCTGTATTCTTCCCTTTTAGGACCGATTATTGAATAGGTGCCCCTTTCAGTATGTACCTCACAAAGCACATGCAGCAGCTGGAGAGACCACAGAGATTCCTCACCCGGAGAATCCAGGGCCTCAAACATCTACCCTACACAGATAGGTTAAAAGCCCTGTCCCTCTACTCAGTCTCCTACAGACTCCTCAGGGGTGATCTCTGTCTGGCATACAAAGCAATCTCACCCCGCCCTGATAGGACTACTGCATATCAGCAAGTCAGGCTCCACTCGAGTAACACACACTTGTGACCTCAACCTGATCTGTGACATGAATAGGACTTGTTGGAGAGACAGATTTGAGTCCTAGAGACTCACCCTTTTGTGGAATAGACTCCATCTCCACATAAAGCAGAGTACCTCATTAACCCTCTTTAAGTGCAACCTGGATAACTGGAAGGAGAACATAAAATACACCCCTGGGATTCCACCTATGTCCCTGCTGGACAGTGGCATAGGGTGCTGACTTGTTGCAACATGGGCTAAATTCTTGGCAAGGCTTGTAAGAGCCTCAGGGCCAATAGCCTAGTAATTTCCTATGATCCTATGCTCCTATGACTGTGCTGTTGAGGGATTGCATTACTCAAATAATAGGAAGAGATAATGAGAAAATTATTGGTAGCACGGTATATAAAACCATGGCATAATTACATTTAATTTTCATTATAATTATATTTATTATTCTAATTAGTAATTGGGCTGGCTACTTAAAAGTAATAATCTAAACTGAAGCTGACTGCATCAGTTCCTTAAAAAGTGTGTGCTGCTAGAACCACTGATACAGCATAAAGATGAACCGAAGTGATAAAAAGCTTTATGACAAAGAAGGCAATGCTTCCTTGCTGGTAGGTATCATGAAACACATACCATCTGAAGTATCAGGGACATATGTAAGTGTACCTCTTTTAAACAATACAGATGAAACATTGAAAATTAGAAGATTGATTACATAAAATGATCAGTGCAGGCAGCTAGTGACCAATATGTTATGAGATTTGTCACTTTATATAAGGATTTCAGTTACTCTGTTACTTTTTAAAAGCACTAACATATTTGGCAAATATCTAATATAAGACCTTAAGAAGGCTACTACAAGAATCACTGGCTTTCAAAGGAGCTTGTTTTAATCTCTGAAGAGGACTATAGAGTTGGTTTTAATTCTGAAAGTGTTCACTGTAAACCTTTTGAGAAAGCAGCTAGCTAGGCCTGAAAAGTTTTCAGAGAATGGCCTGAATTGCTTGAGTGATAGAAAAGGTTCTGCCAGTTACCAGGGAATCTGTGTACAAGTTAGATGGTAACTGTGAAGTCTTTGAGATGGCGGGCTAGACTGGACTGTTGACATGCTTTCTATGAGATTGTAATGAAATATGATCTGATGCTGCTAACTCTGAGTATGATTTCTGATTGTTTAGGTAGGAGAGAAGTAGTCATATCCATTATATTAACATCAGCAACTGAGAGAATTTCTCACTGACAGTGGCATTTTGGGTTATCTGGCAAGACAACCCAGTATTGACCAGGTTTCAAAAGCTCAGACCCCTCCCTTTTTCTTTCTCTGTTACTGTGACAGCTGATTGACTTGAGCATGTCCTGAGAGGTAAATCTTCAGCTGCCACAGAAAGTGACTATTCTCCTACGGAGTAGAGGAAAGTACCTGAAGCCAGAATCATCTAGCAAGAGTAAATTCTCAGACAATCACAATACCTTATAAAAAAACAAATCCAACAAAAAACAATTCAAAGAAGTTGAAACCCATCTCAGTTATGCACAATATGAGGTATGGAGGGTGAGTGCTGCCACTGAGTCGATCTGCTGTTACAAGTAAGTAGGACTTACACAACTGTTCTATGGTCATCATTTCCACTGCCTCAGTGGCAGTTTGGGCAGATTCCCAAAGCTTAACCTTCCTGGGAGGTGAAAACATAAAGCATCCAGGAGCCCCTGGAGAATGGTGCAAGTAAATCCTGCTCCGGATCTTAAAAAGGAATCCAGTCTGTAGTGCTTTGTGAAGGTATGATGAGAGAACTGGGTTGCTGCTCTGTAATACTTCTAGAGTCCACCCCTTTCCAATATGCCATCGAAGAGGATAAGGCCCTAGGTGAATGAGCCTTAACCTTGCATGGAAGAGATTTACCATGATGGGAGTAACTGAAAACAATAGCAGAGGACAACCATAGTGCAACAGTGAGCTTAGAGACAGACTGACTTTTCTTAGCCCCTGTGGAGGAAACAAACAGCTAATCAGCTTTCCTAAAGGGCTTTGTTTTATTATGGTAGTACCTGAGCTGCCTGTGTGCATCCAGGGTATGTAGAATTTTTTCCCCTTGTTTTTTTGGATCAAAATAGAATAGTGGGAGATTGATGGCTTGATTAAAGGTAAATTCAGAAACAAGTTTAGGCTTGAGTGATGGATTAGTGTATAACCCAACCCTGTCCTTGTGAAAAATCAGATAGGTTTGGCCCACCATGAGATATTTTAGCCAGAGACTCACCTTGCAGATGACAGAGCATTGAGTAAAACATTTTTCCAAGTAATGAACAGTAAATCAGCATGAGAGGCAGATTCAAAAAGATGTAAAGTCAGTTTTTCAAAAACAAAGTTGAGATCCCAGGGAGGATGAATTTACTTTTGAGGGGGGTCTCACATGTAACACACATAAACTGTTTGATAACAACAGATACCAAAGAGGGGGATCCATGGGCAGACAATTTGGGATGGCTGCAAAATGCCCTTACATATGGTTTGTGATATGCTTCTATCACAGTAGCTAACACTAATATTTCAAAATAAGATGGGTCAACCCTCTTTTGGAACCTCTTTATTGATAAGGCACCACCTAGAATACCTCTTCTACTTGTAAACATAGCATCTAGTTACAGGTTTTCTTGCCACTTTAAATACCTGCTCTACATCCTCATAGAAAAAGTGCCTAAAAGGTATCAAAATAGAATCTTTCAAGCAGAGAATTGCAATTGCTCTAAGTTGTGGTGTATCATTCATCCCAATGATGTGTGAGCAGATCCTGTCTGTGGTGAAGCTTGTGATGATTGCCCTTGGCCAATTTCACTAAAAGGGAGAACCAACTTTGCCTGGGCCAAAAGCAGTCTACCACAATGATATTTGATAATTCTTACTGAATCTTTAGAAATACATTGCAAATCATTGGAAAGGATGGAAATACACACAGGAATATTCCCGGCAATAGGAATGACACAGTGTGTGTCTTCCAACTGCTGAATCCTACACTAAGGCACTGTACGAGCACATCCACTCATGCAGAATCGTGCCATCCCAAATAGAACCAAGATGCTCTCCTCCAAAAAAGGAAGCCAATCTGGTGGTCCCCTGCTATAAACAAACTTTACAACATAAGGAAGAAACTGTTGCAGAAAAGAGGAAAATCCCAGGAGGCAAAAAACTCCCTTACCAGCCTCAGTAAGAAGCTGTGATCCCTCATAAAATCCTCCAAAGTTAGTTACAAAAACAAAATTGCCAAAGATTCCAAAGACAACCACAAGGCATTCTATGGCTATGTCAAGAATCTAAATGGCAATGCTCAGATCTGCTCTGAGCTACAACAGAATGGCATTCAATATACTGATCCCAAGGATATTGTCAATATCCTGGCAGATCGATTCAGTATCAACTTCACCCCCCTCTCACCCCCTAAAGGGCTCATCTCAATACCAAAAGATTGCCAAATTCCAGTAATAATGGCCACACAGATAAAAACTGCACTCTCCAAAGCTAAGAATACAGCATCCATGGGACCAGACGACATCCTGGGCTGTGTACTTCATGAACTACAAAATGGACTGGCACCTCACCTAAGTGTCATGTTTAATCATAGCCTCACCTCAGGCTTCGTGCCCACTGAGTGGTGCACAGCTACAGTTATTCCACTCCACAAGGGGGGATCCACCTTGGATCCTGGGAACTACCACCCCATCAGTCTGATGAGCCTGATCTGCAATGCCATGGAATGTATTATCATGGAACTTATAAACAAAGACATTGGCAACCTTCAAACACTGGATCCCACCCAGTTTGGGTTTGTGAAGGGCCGATCTTGTCTCCTGAACCTGATTGACTTCTTTGAATCACTCTGCAGAGCTGTGGACGAGGTAAGGTGGTCCACACAGCCTATCTTGACTTCGCCAAGGCCTTCGACACCACCCCCCACTCTGGAATCATAGATAAAATTACTAAGCTGGGCATTAATCCCTGTGTCACTAGATGGGTTGCCAACTGGCTTACTGACAGAACCCCCACTGTAAAAGTAGCTGACTCTAACTCCATCTCCAGACAAGTGACAAGTGGAGTACATCAGGGTTCAGTCCTGGGACCGCTCTTGTTTGGCATCTACTTCTCTGAAGTACAGGCCAACACTAAGGGACTCTGGCTAACAAAGTTCGCAGATGACTGCAAACTGGGAGCCATTATTGAATCCCCAAATGATGTGGATAGTCTACAAAAGGGCCTTACAGAAACAGATGTTTGGTGCCAGAGCCATGGGCTCAAGCTCAATGCCAAGAAATGTATAGTTATCCCCTTTGGGAAAAAACATGTACCCGTGAATTACCAGATAGGTGGCAGTACGCTAAACACTGAAAGTGTGATAAGAGACTTAGGGACACAGGTGGACAGTGGTTTCACCTTTGATAACCACATCGCCACAATAGTCAGGAAATCCTTCTATGTGGCACACCTCAACACTAAGGGCTTTTCATCCAGAAAAAAGGAGGTCATTGTCCCATTGTACACTTCCCTCATTAGACCCATTATAGAATACAATGCCCCGTTTGGTATGTACCTCTCAAGACATCTGCAACAACTGGAAAGGCCACAGAAATAACTCACTAAAAGAATCACAGGCCTAAAGCAGATGCCCTATGCTGACCATCTAAAAGAAACTCCAGCTATACTTTGTTGCATATCGTCTACTCAGAGGCGATCTCATACAAGGCCATGTCAAACCCAGAGCTGTTGGACATGCTGCACTTAAAGAAATCCCAATCTCTCAGAGCCACATGCTCCAGGGATCTAAACCTTGTCATCACAATGAAAAAAACATGCTGGAGGGATAGGTTCCTAACCCAGAGACTCCCCGGACTCTGGAATAGACTACCCATACATGTCAAGCAGAGCGCCTCTTTGGCCCTCTTCAAAAGGAACCTTGACGATTGGATGGAAGATAGGAAATTCACCCCGGGGATCATATCAGTCACTCTGCTAGACAGGGGTCCAGGGAAGTAACTATTGTGGGAAGAAATAGCCAGGAAATTGTTATGGCTAGGCTTGTATAGACCCTAGGGCCAATAGCCTAGTACCAACCTATGAACCTATGAACCTAAGTATGGCTGCAAGGATGCCTTTTCAGTTGTCTGTAATGAGGTGAACAGAGGTGAACAGATCTGCTTGAGTTATTCCCGACATCTGGATCAAGTCCTTGAAGATCTCTACATAGAGTTTCCTCTCATGAGGCTCTGTCCAGGATCTGCTTTGTCTGCCACTATGTTTTGCTCTGACAGAATACAGGAGATCTAAAGAGTCAGAAAATGTTGTAGAGACAGCTTCCAGGCCATCATTATCAACCAGCAAAGAGGGTATGACCTTGTAATCCCTTGCTTTTTCTGGTACCACATCATGGCAGTGTTGTATGTGACCACTAGAAAAAGACCTGGAGTCCAGAAGTGGTGAAAAACTTTTAAGGCATGAATAACTGCCAACATCTGTTCTACAGCTATGTGCTTTAACATGTCCTGAGGAGCCCACAAGCCTTGCATTTGAAAGCCCATGGACACTGCTCCCCACACAAAATCTGAAGAGTCCATCTGGACAGATTGTATTAGGTCTGAAGAGAGGAAGGCAGTACTGGATCCATCCACTGTTGCATTTCCTGTTTCACACGTCCCAGTACAGGTACCTGGAAATACAAGAAATGAAGATGCTGGGTCCAACAATTCTTCATATTCCACTGAATTTTTCCATGTGTAGTTTGGTTAGTTGTATCATGAGGATAACTGATAAAATCAGGCCTAGAATTTTGAAGAACTCCCCTCCTGAAGCCTTGTCTAGAAGAGAGATATTCAAGAAAACGATGCTAGAAGTTGAACTTCGTCTTCTAGCAGGAACATACCTCTAAACCTGGAAACATCAAAAATCTGGACAAAGGCTCATAAAAAGTAGGTACAACTGGCCAAAAAATCTGTGTGCTGATTAACATAAACTTTCCATACATAATTATGTAGCCCCGTGCACTCCAGTGGGATTGTGGGATGCCAACATTCAAACACAAATTGAAGAACAAACAAAATATTAAGCACAAAATATAATTAGAACAATACTGTTTTATTTATATTAACATCCGAGCTTGTATAAACTTTGAACTTGTGTAAAACTAAAATGCAATTTTCTTTTATAAAAATAACATTATCTGCCACCATCATTAATGCAGTGGGACAAGTGGTCTCTGAACAGTAAATCAGATGGTAGAAACACTTTAGCAATGTAGTAACATTATTTATAGTAGGGAAATAATACAGCAGATGAAATTTGCAACCTGGCAGACTGTAACTTCACTTGCTACTTATGATCTTATTTAAGGCTCAAACTAAAATTTTACTACCACCAAATGATATACTTGCTGACTTAAACTTTTATTTCCTAACAGTCTGCCACTGCAAAACTACTGTGCCAAAACTGTACATGAAGTTGGATCATGAAACTCCTTTCAGTCTGACTGTACTTAAACTTCTAGTGAAGGAAACAAAGCATGTGCAGTATATTATATACCACCGATAAGAAATAATAAAGTAAACACTAATGTAGTACGGTAAAGCAGGAGTGGAGATGCAGTATCTCTCCTGTGTCTACATTTACTGAGAATACTTATCAGGCATTGCTTGCACGATTGCGTATTGGGCTATTGCAAAACCCTTAACCAAACATTGAGCATTTCACTTAATAGCAATTTCATAACCTATTTAATATCAATAATATTTTGGTTTAATAGACTAAACAGCATGAAAGGTTAATTAACTTTAAAATTCATACCTGGCAAAATGTTCAAATTGTTTTTTATGTTTGTCAAAGGTATAGTTATTATCTCCACATGTTCAATTATAAACTGAGCAAGTTGTCTATTGAACATCCTGATGCTTTATTTCTGCTACTCAGAAGTAAACCACATTTCTTTACGTTGTTGCTTAATATTCAAAGTTATTTTTGTATAGCACTGAAAAAAGTGTATTAGCTTACTCTTTAAATTGTGACTAAAAAGAAAATCTAGCAATTCAGATTTATCCATGTGTTTAGTTATATACAAAATCAATTTAGTACCACATCTGGAAAATGGTCTGCTAAGGCACTTTACTTATGCATATAAAATCAAAATGTATAATCTGTGTCACTGCAGTGATCCCTATAGTCAAGTCCAAAATACAAAGTTTCTCATTAGCTGAGCATTTTATAGTAGTCTAGACAAATGAAACAATATTTATGTTTTTTCTTTGTTTTTATTTCTCTTCTTTCTTCTCTTCTTCTTCTGCTCATTCCAGTGACATGTTAGTAGATGCACTGTGCAGTTCCACGAGCTGGGGCCCACTGCCCCCCCATAAATTGAAGAGTAAACATTAATGAATAAATAAATAAATGTTTAAATATTTTCTCCAAGTTATGGACCAAAAATATACATTCTGCTCTGGAACTGTAGCAGTTTGCTACAGTTAAAACACCACATGAAGCGTTTTGGTGCTTCAGTGCTACAATTGTAACCGCAAATGCATTGTCGGCACTGACCACACTACCACCGCATAGGCAGATCACACCCAGGGAACCCCTTCAAATTCTTTGCTAAATAATTCAGGGAAATGAATATAATAGTATGGCTAAAGGTACAAAACTGGGGACATTTTAAATATTACTCCAGTTTACTTAAAACAGCAGGTTTTGCATCAACATACATTTTCTAAACAGGAAGAATGAAATTGATGGTCATTACTGAATGATTATAATTCTCAGCAATTTAATAGGAAATCAGATTTCAGGGAGGACAGGACAAACATATGTAAGAGCAAAACCAGAGACATTCTGCAAGATCAGGAACAGTCACGAGGTGCATGTGTGTGCGTGTGCGCGTGCATGTGCGCGCGCGTGTGTGTGTGTGTGTGTGTGTGTGTGTGTGTGTGTGTGTGTGTGTGTGTGTGTGTGTGTGTGTGTGTGTGTGTGTGTGTGTGTGTGTGTGTGTGTGTGTGTGTGCGCGCAAAGGGTGTTTAAGCTGTATGTTAATACCAGCCAGCATTATGAATTTAGTTGTGACACATCTACTATTTAACTCCAGACAGGGGTACAAAGACAGAAATAAACATGGTCAAAATTCCCAAATTAGGAGCTGATTTGACGTAATGGTATTGCTGAACATTACAGCTGAGACATTACAAGGTTGTGAATTAAGCACTTGCTAAAGCAAATGCAAATTGCATGATACAGCAGCAGCACTCAAATGCAAGTAATTTCTTTATTGAAGATTAAAAGGGACATTTATAATGCAGTCTGAGAAATGAAGGAGTTAAACTTCGGCAACAGTCATTCCAGTGTAATTAGTGATATACACACTGATATACCCTCCACAGAAATAAAAATGTTTAGGAACTCGACTCATAAAATGGTTCTTAAACTGTTGGATGATCTACTTATTTATGCAGAAGGGACAGATCAGGGGCTAGACTGCATACTAAGATCAGTGAGCTGTTCTCTGGATGAACCAAGTCCAAAAAAAAATGGGCATTATGATCAGTAGCAAGGGGAGCTCAAACATACAGAAAAGCATTGCAAGATCAAATATAAGGTAAAAATGGCTTACAGTACCACTACATTTCAACAGAAAAATGGTAAAGACAGTGAAAATAGAACTCATGGTGTATTTTCATTGTTAATGGGTGGAATAGAATGTTAGGGATGAAAATCATACTAATAAACATAAATTGATCCTGATATCCTGTAGTTGTCCTTTGTCAACTTTATTTTCCATTTATCTTTGGAATGGAGTGCTCAGGGGAATGAGTATCACTGCATCATTGTGTTTTTGATGGAGTCTTAGAACCGCTATTCATTTGCTTGGAGAGTACCCTTCAAACACTGCAACCCTCTTATGCCCAGCCATCAAATGCATGCATGAGCATAAAAAATGAAAACAAAATCGGGTTTTAAAGGTGCCAATTGGGAATCCGTGGCACCCTATTATTGTGAGCCCAAAACCATGAAACACCGAGGAATTTGGAACAGTTGAGAGATATGAGCAGGAAGGCCATCCATTTTACTGTATCTAACAAAACCCCCAGGAAAGCAAGTTCTTGAAAGAGTGTCAGGAAGGAATTTTAATTGTCACTTTGAAGCCCAGGTGGGAAAGGAGGGCTGCAACCTTGTCTAAGGACTCCAAGCACCTAGATACCAAACCTGCACAAATCAGCAAGTCATCTAAATAAGGAAAAATCTGGTTGCCTACGGTTCTGCAATAGGCAACCACTGGGGCCAGACACTGTTTAAACACTTGAGGTGCAGTAGATAACCCAAAGGTTAATTCAGAAAACTGATAATGTAAACCAGACATAGCAAATCTCAAATATTTCCTGAAATTGGAAGTAATAGGACTATGATAAGCATCCTTGAGATCTAGAGTGACCATGAAATGATGATCTGGAAGCAACACTAAGACTGACTATAAGGTGAGCATTTTGAATTATTGGAACTTTTACAAAGGTGTTTAGAAAGGACAAATTTAAGATGGGTCTCCAGAAGTGCTCCTTTTTTGGTACGAAAACACAGTAAAATCCTTTGCCTTTGTATACCATAGGCACTGGTTCTATAACCCCGGCCTCTACCATGTGATAGAGCACAGGAAACAGCTTGCTCTGATGTGGTGGAATTCCCATGAAATCAGAGGATTTTCAGTCCACAGCCAAGTGTATCCTCTCTGAATTGTTCTCGGATCCCATTGGTCTGAGACTACTTGTGGCCAGTCTGCAGGTTTGAGAGAGAAAGCAAAGGGAAGAGGGAAGAGAAGAAAGGATGTGGGGGGGGGGGCTCTGACTCAGCACAGTCATTCGTTTCCAGGGGGTGATCATTTTGCAGAAAGAAACCCCTTTTGTTTGGGTTTGAAAAATTGTCCTCCTGTCATTTCCTCTTGAATAACAGTTTTTTGTTTAGCTGGTGTTTTTGTTTGTTCTGCCCCTAAAAGGAGGACCTCTTACTTGGGGTGAACTTAGGTACATGAAATATCCTACATACCCCATGCATTAATGTGCCTGTATCATCCTACTGCTTTAGAATCAGAATTCTGGATTTTAAAATAATCAACCAAGCATACCATCCTAATATAACAGAAGAAGCAGCATTTCTTGAGACTGTATCTATACATTAAGGCACACTTCTCAAAGCATGTTTCAAAACCTGAGCAAAATTAGAAACAATTTCATTCATGTAAAACTTTTACTTTGCAGGTAAGGATGCAGCCAAATCATCCAAACCGTACACACACTGTGAAATAAATTTCCACATATAGCCTCGATAATTTAACATTCTAAAGACTAGATTACTAGAAAGAGACATCTGTTTTCCCAGAGGATCTACCCATTTTCCCTCTTTATTAGGAGGCACTGGATTAGATGAAGCCAAGGACTTTTTTATTTGAGCAGGCAGCTGGGAAAAACCATAGCTGGGTCAGCAGTCAAATGAGAAAAGAGACCTAGCATATCTAAGGAGACCCTATATTTACTCTGAACCCTTTTAGGGACTGCTTTAATAGATACTGGTGGCCTGCAGCAACTTTAAAAACATGTTTCAAGGCCAATGTGGAGGATAGCCATAGAACAGGACATCTTATCCTCAATAAGGTTCTATATCCTGTGTGGCTCTGGAGTAGCTCCTGACTGCTCCCAAGCCAAAACATCACTTAAACTAGCAGCCATCTGAGGAACAGTGAACACTTATTGGACTTAAGCTTTGGTTATCCTTCTGAACAATAAAAGTGACTGGACCCAGTGTCAGTTGGTAAATCATTGTTGTCTTCATCAGATTCCTCATCATTCCCTGAAACAACAGAAAGGTCTCTATCCAAACTAGCAGTAGAGCCATGTATGGGAACACAACCACAAGAATTAGCTGTCAGCACAACACTCTTCACCAATAAAGCCACATTAGTCTTATAAACAGCAATAATCCAGGTATCAGCTGTCTGATGAAGCTTCTGTTTCTTTTTCTTGTGAACTTCTCTACAAGATAAAATATCTGGGAAGAGAATATTATTCTTGTCAAGAGATCTCTTACCCCAGACTACTCCTGCAACTAAAGGGTTTGTTTCTTCCATAAATATGCCAGGTACTGGAACATCCCATGGGATGGAACATCCCATGGGATGTATCTAACCCCCGTTCAATAGTGGCTGGCAAAGTTACACTAGAGGAAGATGGGGCAAAGGGTAAGTGGATTGTGGGCTGAGCAGAGGCCCTGACTGAATCAATAACTGCAGGCTGAGGCATGCTTTTATTTTTATTTTTTTTATATATGTGCAACTGGACTTGATGGGGGGGGGGGGTACCACAGTTAGGATCCAGCAAATCAGAGCAGACAGCACAAGCCAAAATAATAATCTGACAGTGCTGGATAATTTATCAAAATAATCAATTTAAATTTCTAGTAATAAGTATGTCCCCACATAGCTAAACACTGTCAAACTGTGCTGTTATCAGAAAAAACAGTTTGAAATTTGTTCAGAATTATTTTACAACTGATAGAATTTCAAGAATTTCCAGTGGACAACATCCAAACACCAAATGAATCAATGTTCCAAACCAGTGTTAAAAATTTAGCTCCATACACCAAGTTAAACAGCCATAGAATAACATTTAATAGCAAATACTATATTTTCTTGTCAGATAGAGTAAAATCTCCACACTATTTTCAAATAACTTCATTTTCTGTAAAATCGTGATCTGATGTCAAAAAGCACACAGAGAGAGTCATATAGTACATATAACAAATAATGTATAAATGTTGAATATCGAATTTCAGTGTTATTTTCCTGCCAATAAATTTAAATAAAGCAGATTAACAAATGTAAAGACAGGCATGATTAATTTGTGGACTAATCGCACAAGACAGCCCCTAGCACACATACACACTGCACTTCTGAGAAAAATACTGAAAGTTTCTTCAGTTCAGTAACAGTAAAAACAGACATTTATCCAAGATAGAAGCCAAGTAAATCCTGCTACATGCTGAAATTCTCACAACATTTACTGTAGACACTGACAGAAATAAAACACTAAAATAAATATGTTTTTTTAAAAAAACATAAAAATAGAAAGATAATGATAAATCTCATAATAAAATGATAAGAACAGGGTCCCCAGATGAGGCTTATCATGAATAATAAGCTGGAAAAAAATCAGCACTTGAATCATATGAAGAGTCAAAGGGCTTTCTTCTTTGGCTGGTAGAAGAAAACTGAACATTTATTTCCTGTGACAGCTGAAGGATTCCCTCTCAGGATATGCTCAGCCAATCAGCTGTCACAGGAAGAGAGGGGGTGGAGATCTGAGCTTTAGAGAGCTGTCCAGTATTGGGTTGCCTAAGGAGAATGCCCCTGAAGTAGTGGGAATGATGAACATCAATGCTGAAAACTTTTTTTAATGTGGTGACAAGGGCACAGAGAATGTTTGTTTCTGTGTTGTTTAAAATAAGGCCAGTAACTGATTGTAGGACACCAACTGCTAAACTCTGACCTGAGGGAATGTTGTGTGTGAGAATATATCATATCTGTAAAAGGAGTCCAGTAGTTTGAATAAAGATCACTTTTTTCCAGTTTGTTTTCTAAAGATGCAATGAAAGAATCTGTTCTGAAATCATATATACTTTTAGACTTTCATAAAGCATTACACACACACACACACACACACACACACACACACACACACACACACATATATATATATATATATATATATATATATATATATATATATATATAAATCAGTTTTACTAGTAAGAGAATTATATAGTTTTCATCTATTTCAAGACTACACTCATGGAAGTGTAGCTCATAAAGTTCCATATTCATCATAACCACTAAACACCAGATTATCAAGTGAACAACACTGCAGTCTCTGTGCTTTCTGATCATCTTGTAGCAGTTTTCAATAAGTAAGCATTTTTGCAGGGGGAACCACCTTGCACCCCTCTGGTTGGGGATCATTTCCCCACAACTAGGTCACTTACATATAAAACTCTGAAACTGTAATATCACAGAGGAGGAGGAAGAGCAGCCCCAGCTCTGTATAAGGAACTGCTCCACTCCATCTAGAATAACATGGCTCCCTGTTGCAATTCCAAAATTCATAACTGCGAGTCATGGAATTAGAGGAAAAACATTTGAACATGCAGAAGAATAACAAATGTCAAATATTGCTGCTCGCTGCACTTCCTGATGTGGGGGTCAAGACGCCACACTCCCAGTCTTATGTTTACCAACTTCAAGATTGCCATGCCTCAGAAAAAAGATAGTACTCAAAGAAAAGCCATCTTGGACAAAGTATAAAGAAGTTCACATTTTTACACATTAACTCTTGCTATTCCAGGTCTCACAGTTGATTCTCAGAATAGATAACAGTTACAATGATAATACAGCTTGTCACTTGAACATTGACAAAACAGTGTAAGAAACTTCTCTGTGTGGAAGATTTTCAGTCCATATATCTCTAGTTAATCACTGTATATTAATCAGATCAGACAAAAGTAATAGAAGTAATGAACTTAAACTCATCTTAAGTAAAAAAAAAAAATAATAATAATAGAAAATATATACTTGTACAGAATTACTAAGTTTTTGAAAGTAATCCAGGCAAGGCCGACAGTCTGTTTCCAGTTGAAAATCCTTTATTAAGTACACAGACAAGCGATCCAAGTCAAACAAAAATAGAGTAATAGTTTCCTCACAAGCTTTCTAAAGATATATATATATATATATATATATATATATATATATATATATATACACTTTTTATCAGGCAAGGGAATGGTTTATTGTGCTTTAAAACAAAGTGTTATTGGAACACGTTAAATTCACATGCCTTCCTCCATCACTGTGACATTCGAGCTGGTTCTGCCCTACTTAGTAGCTGTCATAATAATATAACCCTTATGTACTTTAAATAAAATTTATAATGATGTGGTACCTCTTATTTAACCAGATTATTAAGTAGATTATTAAGTCTGTGATTTTATCCAAGACAGTATACTACATGGCTGGAAATATATCAACATTAGTCCATTTGGCAATCAAAAAATATATATAAATATATACATATACACTTTGCAGGTAAAAAATCAATTGTAAAACTTATATTCTATTTTCATAACTTATTCTTAACAAAGATCGCTTTTGTCCTTCTAGACTTCTTCGGGTCTGTGTACAAGATCCCTAAACACTATCTATAAAAATATATAGAATTGTATTATTAGTTAGTATTGTTATTACATATCATTTTGAATAAAGTAGAAAAAAGAGAACCAGAAAAAGAAATAATAATAAGAAAAAATGTATAATGATGGAAACAAAATGTACACTTAAAATACAACTGATTTAAAATGGTATTTAAAACCAACTGGTAGAATAAAATAAAATAAAATAAAATTAGTCATGTAAACAATATGGCAATTTTCTAAGTTCCAGTGCACTTTTAATTGAACAGTAGTAGTTGAGTCCAGGCGTCCTAAAAGAGTTCAGCTTTAATTGTGGCGTGAGTTCGTGTTTCTCCAGAATATTCGGGATGTCTCCTTCAAGATCACCCATGTCTATGCGATCCAGGATCTGGAACTTAAAACCTGTGTGTCTTTAATGAAGAGAAAGTTGTTTGGCTAGTGCATTATTTCTACATCTAGAGCGGATTTCTGGCAGATGACATGAAATCCTATGCTTGAGTTTATTTACAGTCTTGCCCATATAGAATGCATCACATTCATTGCACTGTGCCCTGTAAATTACTTTTGTAGTGTTACAGTCAACCCCTGCACTGGTCTTAATGATTTTCTTTAAATAAGGGCAATAAAAACTATCATCTTGCTGTATAAATATACAAAATGTACAATTAGTTTCACATCTTTTAGTGTTTCTCTTATATGGTTTAGGTTTAAATTCAACAAAACTTCTAATGTTCCTGGCCTTCATATAAACAAAGGATGGGGCTTCAGCTAAGATGTTAATCAGAAAGGGTTTCCTGTGACAATGTCGCAGTTTTCTTCAATAACATTTTTGATACTGTGATAATCGAAAGTGTATGTCAGGATGCAGTTATTTTTGCATTTGTTTTTCTCTGTGGAATTTCTTAACATTCTCCTACTGAGGAGGTGGAGTGAAGGTGCTTCAGTCCTTTTCATTTGTATAATTGGTTACAGGATGTTTTTTAACATCTAACTTTTATAGCCTCTCACTAGAAAATCAGTCTCTAAGTTGTTCAGGTTTCTCAAAAATGGTTCCATCTCTGTGGTAATTCTAGCTAATCTATAGCCTTGGGACTTCATTACATTATACTTGTTTTTTGTAGGATGTAGACTTTTACTGTGGAGTAATAAGTTAACCCTCATTGGTTTTCTGAATAGATCAGTGGTGATTCTGTTATTGTTGGTGTCCTTGCAAATCTGCATATCTAAGAAAGTGGTTGAAGTATAGCTATGGGAAGAGGTAAACTTCAGGAAGGAGGTTGTTTGATTGAGGTAAGTGATAAAATCTCCAAGCTGCAAGGTGTCATCTTCCCACACAATAAAGATGTCAATAAAATGTAAAGAGCATGTGATATGCAGCATGTAGTGTTGTTTAAAACAAAGTCCTCCTCCCACTTGCCAGGGCTATGTCAGCTATGCTGGGTGCCATGGCAGCCCCCGTGCTATACCAGTTTTTTTGTTTGCAGTGTTTGCCATTGAAAGTAAAGAAACTGAAGTCCAGTAGAAGATGAATGAGCCTGCTTAACATTTGCAGTTGTGCCTGTGTACCTTGATTATGTTTCTTAAAAGGTTCCATAGCTGCTGTTATATAGTAATTGTGAGGGAGTACTGTGTACAAGGATTCCACATCAATAGTTAATAAAATGCTATCAGCTTCCACTGTAATTTTTTTTATTTTCCTCAAAATATCCATTGAATCTCATATGTATGACTTATTCTTTTCTGCTAAAGGTTTCAGCAAGTAATCAAGGTAAATGGCTGTGGCTTCAGTAAGGGAACCTCCAATTGCTACCACCGGTCTATAAGGTGGGTCTTCTCTGTTCTTGTGTGCCTTTGGTATTCCAAAAGGGTAAGGTAAATGTGGGCATGGGCTCCATAAATAATTATAAAGATTTTCAGTAATAAGTTTTTCTTCCCATAATGTGATGAGATTAGTGTTCCATAAATCATATGCTCTTTTTGTCATCCATGGTAAATAACTCATAAAATCTGTTATCCTCCAGCATGTTCTCTATCTTTTGGTTGTAGCTAGTGGTATCAATCACAAGTATACCTCCTCCCTTGTCTGCCTTCATTACACGCCTGGATTTATCATTGCCTAGCTCAAGCAATGCTTTTCTTTCTCCGTGTTAAGTTATAAAGTTTTTTCTTAGGAGGGTTTTTAAGGAGTTTCCTGATATTCATCTCACATTTCACTTCGAAAGCAGCTAATGTTTGATGTAGTGGTGGACAATAGCTCCTAGGCCTTTTTATAGTTTCATCAATAGGCTTATTTTCAATGTCATTACTTTTGCCATGAAACTGTTACCCTTCAGTTGAGCTTCCTCACAAACATTTTAAGGTCTATCAGTACCTGAGCAACCTCACTCCTGCATCTTGGTACAAAAGTAAGTCCTTTGGACAACACACTTTTTTCATCTTCAGTCAGTGCTTTAAAGGGGCACTGGCTCATTTCTAAATTCAGTTGCTTGCTAGAGTGCTTTGTTTACATTTTAGTGCTGTGTAAGTCACATGCTCACACAGAGGCAGGATTTTCACAGCAGCTTGTTAGCATACAGCGGGTCAGATTACACAAACTTCACTGGAGGATGATCATTCTCTGTAATCTTGACAGTTTGTCCTTTTGTTTTCATCTTCCCCCACCCATAGGCTATTACATTAGCTGAATGACTGGTTTAGCCTCAGCCAGAGATGCAGTCCAGTCACACTCAGATCTGCAGACTATGTAGCAGTGAAATTATATCTCCTTTAGTATGTGCTTGTTTTTTGTGAAACTTAGTGGAATGATTATATCAGCCTAGGCAATTGTGTATTTATTTCATGCTTGTTGCTACATGCCCTTCTCCCTTTGCTGGTAATTATTTTTCATATGGTCAGCAGTAGTGTTGCTTATTCATGCATGTACTCATGCAGACATACATTTATAAAGACAGTTTCCCTCATTTCGCACAAAAGCACTGCTTTGGACAGTTACAACCTGGAAACAAACCCACTGAGTTGCAAATGTCCTAAGATTCTAAAACCAGAAAATCTTAGACCGTTTAAATAAAAAAAAACCATGTCAGACAACTTTGAAATTAAATCCTGTTACTGCACTAAAAGTATTTTCCCAGTAGCTGAAGCCCTTCAGCAATCACCCAGTAACTGTTTGTATAATACTGATTCCATCCAACTTAATTTTTCTTTGTCTTCCCTCCAGTGTGGTAAAATGATTCTGCGGTCTCGTATTTTCCACAGGCCCAGGGGCTTTGAAGGATTCCACCTCGGTTTTGAGGAGTGTGAAATTTGCTTTAGAGAAGTTTTTCACTGTGGTTTTCTGGGCCGGGGGTGGGGTCGGGATGTGAATATCCAGTGAGATTAGTTTATGGTCTGATCTTACCAGTGAGGGATACACTTCTGGTCTGGAGCATAGAGTCCCCATGTTGGTGATGATCAGGTCCAGTATGTTTTCCTCTCTTGTGGGAGTGGTAACAAGTTGTTCCATAGCATTTGAGTTTATAAATTCTAGGAACCTTTGGGCTAGGGTGTTGGAGCTAGAGTAATGCTCCCAGTCTATGTTTGGGTAGTTGAAGTCCCAATATAATGGTGTTTGGAGAGACCTTCATATTTTCCAGTGTTCTCAGGAAGGCCAAGTGGGGTTCCTGGGTTTGGGAGGGTGGTCTGTAGCAGGCTATAAACTGGAAGGCAGTTTTACCCACTGTTAGTTGCACATGGATAGTCTCTGATGCTTCGTGCTGTGCCACCAACCTGGAGGTGTGGGTATCTTTGACGAATATTGATACTCCCCCTCCTTTTGTGGTCGTCCAAGTTTTGGGGCCAAAAGCATGGTATGAGGTATAACCTAGTAGTGCTGGGGTGCTCTCGGGAACCTTGAACCAGGTTTCTGTTACTGCACAGATATCAATTTTCTCCATGCTAAGGAGAGTTTCGAGTGCGTGCATCTTGAGGTTTAGACTTCTGCTGAGTAGCATTACTCTTAGTTTCTTATCCCTTGTGATACCTATCGAGGTGGGTTTGTCTTTTGAGCCTTGCCTAAAAAGGCACTATGGGGTAGCAAGAGCCTTTGCCAATATCCAAAGCCCAGGGTGACAGGTCCAAGCCGCCCTAGCGAAGCATCATGGCTTGTCGAGCATGTCATCCCAGGCTGACAGGCATTGATGCCCTTTGAATGACACCAACACTTAAGCCAATTGTTGAAATTGATCATCTTGTCTTCATATTGTGGCATGATTCTTGGTGAGGGTAAGATGCTACTCAAGGTCAGGGTCATACCGGCCTGGGCTACATGCTCAGAGAGCCCTATGTCTCTTTTCATGTAGTCCAGGGAGGTACATCTCAGGTCATTCACACCAGCATGGACAATGACTGAGTCATATTTGTACTTGCCTTGGAGTGACCTGAGTGCTTGTGTTATGTGGCGGACCCTAGCCGACAGGCAGCTCACCATGACCTTCTCCTTGTTCAGCCTGGTGAGCGGGACGCCAGTGTGCCTGATGACAGAGTCACCTATTACAAGTGTATCAGGTGTGTTGTTTAGCCTTAAGGGCTGTGACTGTTCGGCACACTGGCTTTGTGAGCTATGTGTTGCACGTGTTTTGTTTTGGGGTAGCAGTTGCTTGGGTGTCTGCTTTGGAGGTCTCTGCTGCTTAGGCAGATTTTTATTTAGAGCCTCCGAGTATGTTTTTGTGTGTTTATGTGTTTGGTTTGCTGTTGTGGTAGGTCTATGTGAGACTGAAATTGTAGTAAGTGTGGTTTCCTTCTCCTCCTGACTGGTTACCCCAGTACTGAGCTGAGAGAGCTTAGCCTCCAGTTTGGCTATATGGATGCATCTCTCACATGTGTTGGAATTTGTTGGGAGGAGGAGAGGGTTGTCTGTGTACATGAGGCAGTTGTAACATTGCTTTAAGATTCCCGTAAGGAACCTCCACTTGCTACCACCGGTCTATAAGGTGTCTTCTCTGTTCTTGTGTGCCTTTGGTATTCCAAAAGGGTAAGGTAAATGTGGCATGGGCTCCATAAATAATTATAAAGATTTTCAGTAATAAGTTTTCTTCCCATAATGTGGTGAGATTAGTGTTCCATAAATCACATGCTCTTTTATGTCATCCATGGCAAATAACTCATAAAATCTGTTATCCTCCAGCATATTCTCTATCTTTTGGTTGTAGCTAGTGGTATCAGTCACAAGTATACCTCCTCCCTTGTCTGCCTTCATTAAGCCTGGATTTATCATTGCCTAGCTCAATAAATGCTTTTCTTTCTCCCTGTGTTAAATTATAAAGTTTTTTCTTAGGAGGTTTTTTAAGGAGTTTCCTGATATCCATCTCACATTTCACTTCAAAGCAGCTAATGTTTGATGTAGTGGTGGACAATAGCTGCTAGGCCTTTTTATAGTTTTATCAATAAGCTTATTTTCAATGTCATTACTTTTGCCATGAAACTGTACCATTAAGTTGAGCTTCCTCACAAACATTTTAAGGTCTATCAGTACCTGAGCAACCTCACTCCTGCAACTTGGTACAAAAGTAAGTCCTTTGGACAACACACTTTTTTCATCTTCAGTCAGTGCCTTAAGGGGGCACTGGCTCATTTCTAAATTCAGTTGCTTGCTAGAGTGCTTTGTTTACATTTTAGTGCTGTGTAAGTTACATGCTCACACAGAGGCAGGATTTTCACAGCAGCTTGTTAGCATACAGCGGGTCAGATTACACAAACTTCACTGGAGGATGTTCATTCTCCGTAATCTTGACAGTTTATCCTTTTGTTTTCATCTTCCCCCACCCATAGGCTATTACATTAGCTCAATGACTGGTTTAGCCTCAGCCAGAGATGCAATCCAGTCACACTCAGATCTGCAGCCTATGTAGCAGTGAAATTATATATCCTTTAGTATGTGCTTGTTTTTTGTGAAATTTAGTGGAATAATTATACCAGCCTAGGCAATTATTTGTTTCATGCTTGTTGCTACATGCCCTTCTCTCTTTGCTGGTAATTGTTTTTCATATGGTGAGCAGTAGTGTTGCTTATTCATGCATGTACTCATGCAGACATACTTTTATAAAGACAGTTTCCCTCATTTCGCACAACAGCACTGCTTTGGACAGTTACAACCTGGAAACAAACCCACTGAGTTGCAAATGTCCTAAGAATCTAAAACCAGAAAATCTTAGACCGTTTAAATAAAAAAAATGTCAGACAACTTTGAAATTAAATCCTGTCACTGCACTAAAAGTATTTTCCCAGTAGCTGAAGCCCTTCAGCAATCACCCAGTAACTGTTTGTATAATACTGATTCCATCCAACTTAATTTTTCTTTGTCTTCCCTCCAGTGTGGTAAAATGTTTAGATCTTTCACTCCTTTCATGAATATTTGACTGCAGTAGAGTTACACTGGTTACCATTTGAAAGTTGGGGTAAATGCAGTCTCTCTTTCCGTATATTTTCATATCTGTGCATAAGTCTGTATGTAATATGTAATCTAAGTTTTTATTGATGTAGTTGTAAAACCACATCCTTGTTATGCCTTACTGACCGGCTTCCAATTCAAGGCATTACTGAATGTCTGTCAAATTTGTTAAAGCTAGATATGTGATAATGTCTCTATTTTATTAAAATTTAGTATGGAGTGGGCATAATTGTTTTAACAGTATACTTCAGTGTTATTATTGGAATTCTCATAATTTTTCTCAAACTTTCCTCTTTTGTGACTCAGACGGCTGTGTTGATGACACCATTTCACCCCCATATGAAGATGGAAGTAGTTTTAAGAATAAGGGTGATGTTTAGAGCTGTAGTAGCTCCCAGGGTGATAAAAACTGATCAGTCACAGCTTGAAGTTATGGGAAAGAGTAGTGTTAGCTAGGTTAAGAATGGAGGTGATGATTAGTGATCAGCAGTATGATTTTCATGCCAGAAAAGAGCACTACAGATGCAATGTTTGCTCTGAGAGTGTTGATGGAGAAGTACAGAGAAGGTCAGAACGTGTTGCATTGTGTCTTTGTGGACTTGGAGAAAGCATATGACAGGGTGCCTAGAGAGGAGTTGTGGTATTTTAAGAGGAAGTCAGGAGTGGCAGATAATGTATGTAAGAGTGGTACAGGATATGTATGAGGGTAGTGTGGCAGTGGTGAGGTTTGCAGTGGGAGTCACAGATGCATGTAAGGTGGAGGTGGGATTACATCAAGGATCAGCTCTGAGCCCTTTCTTACTTGCAGTGGTGATGGACAGGTTGACAGACGAGATCATACAGGAGGCCCCATGGACTATGATGTTTGCAGATGACATTGTGATCTGCAGTGAGAGTAGGGACCAGGTTGAGGAGACCCTGGAGAGATGGAGATATGCTCTATAGAGGAGAGGAATTAATGGCATGCAGGACTAAGACAGAATATATGTGTGTGCATGAGAGGGAGGACAGAGGAATGGTGAAGATGCAGAGAGCAGAGTTTATCAAGGTGGATGAGTTTAAGTACTTGGGATCAACAGTTCAGAGTAATAGTGAGTGTGGAAAACAGGTGAAGAAGAGAGTACAGGCAGGGTGGAATGGGTGGAGAAGAGTGTCAGGAGTGATTTGTGACAGACAGGTACCAGTAAGAGTGAAAGGGAAGGTCTACAAGATGGTAGTGAGATCAGCTTTGTTGTATGGGTTGGAGATGGTGGCATGGACCAAAAGGCAGGAGTCAGAGCTGAAAGTGGCAGAGTTAAACATGTTAAGATTTGCAATGGGTGTGACAAGGATGGACCGGATTAGGATTCAGTATATTAGAGGGTCAGGTCAGGTTGGACGGTTTGGAGACAAAGTCAGAGAGTCGAGATTGTGATGCTTTGGACATGTGCTGAGGAGGGATGCTCAGTACATTGGGAAAAGTATGCTAAGGATGGAGCTGCCAGGTAAGAGCAAAAACGGAAGGACTAACTTAAGATATATGGATATGGTAAGAGAGGACATGCAGGTGGTTGGTGTGACAGATCAAGATGCAGTGGACTGTAAGAAATGGAAACCAATGATCCGCTGTGGTGACCCCCTAAGGGAACAGCTGAAAGAGAAGACGAAGAAGAAGATCAAGATGGAAATATATATTAATTTTAATAAATAAATGTATGTGTCATTATCTGTTTATCATATTGATTGCTTATGCTTTTTACAATGTATTTGCTGTATATATTTATGTTTTTATAGATCCACATATATTTGTATGTCTATACAGACACACACACACACACACACACACACACACACACACACACACATATATATATATATATATATATATGTATATCTGTGTGTGTGTGTGTGTGTGTGAGTCATATAAAAAAACACACACACACACACACACACACACACACACATACATAAATCTGTCTCTGATTTTGTACATGTCTCTGTTTATGTATACAGGTGCAAATGCCTATCTGTGGGGTATGTTGGTGGATATATGCACATATACATGCATGCAGTCATGCACCGGCATGCAGAAGGTATTTTCACTAATGTGACAGTATAGCTGCTTCTAATAGCATTTGTGTCACTGTCATTTTATCGCTAATTTTTCAAATAACAGTTTTTTTATATTTGTCATATGCCACTTGAAAAGAGTATTAAAAGTGTGACTCAAACTACAGTAACTACACATCCATACATAAAGAAGCTAGAGTCTATGCTCTCTCCTCCACAAGCCAATATATCTGGCACTGAGAAAGTTGTTAACATAATCACTACACCTCAAACACCACCCAGAACTGCACTACACAGACCCACATATGCTGAGGTTCTCAACAAAAACAAACCCAAACAAAGGAGACCTCAGAACTGCACAACCCTCCATACCACATACCATGTATACTACACACACCATTCTCTCACAACCACTAAGGCCTAACCAGAAACCCAACATAGTTATAGGATACTCCATTCTGTGACACACAGAAGTGCCTATAACCAGGCTGCATAAGGATAAAGTCACAGTTAATTGTTTGTCAGGTGACGGAATGCACCATATCACACACGCACCCAAGTCTCTGAACAATAGCTACTGTTCTGACTCTGTCATAGTCCATGTTTGCGTGAACAACTTGAGATGTACCTCCCTGGACTATATGAAGAGAGAAATGATTCAGCTTGCGGAATATGGGTCCCAGGCAGGTATGTCCGTAGACTTAATCAGCATTCGACTGTCACCCATAATGATGCCTCAATACAAACAGAAAATTATTGATTTTAGCTACTGGCTTAGTTTCTGGTGTCATTCCAGGATGATCCAGCACCCGACAGCCTGGGAGTATATGATGGACAGACCACAATGCTTTGCTAGCCTAGGCCTGCATCTGTCTGACTTAGGCTTCATGCCTCTGCTCAAGGCCCTTGCCTCCCCATACTGCCTTTTTTTGGAAAAGTCATGAGGTCCATACTACCAACAGAAACATTTTAACAAAACACACATTAAAGGTCATGCTGCTAAATGCTATGAGTCTAAACATGAAACTGAGCTCATTGCAAGCATTCTTAACCCTGGAAGGTGTTAACATATGTGCAGTCACAGAAACCTGGTTCAAAGTTGCATATAGCTCCTCAGCCTTACCTGTTATTTCATCCTATCACATTCAGACCCCAACTCTGGGCAAAACCCAAAGAGTGTGGAGTTTCAATGGTTATGGGAAAGACACACGCATTACCTCCAGGCTGGTGAAACATCATGACTCAGGAGACACTCTATGTACAATCATTGACAATATCCCATTATTCAAAGTATTGTTATCTACAACAAATTTGACTCCAAGATGCCCACTTCACTAGCTGGACCTCTCCAATCTATCAAGATTCAACCTCACGCAGATTCTGGGTGACTTTATTAACCAAAACATATATTAAAACACCATGCCAGAACACAAATGCCCTGAGGAAAAAGAGTTCATGACATCCCATGTCATGTATTCTTCACGTACACGGCCAAGCTCAGGCTGTACTGAAAGCACATGCAGCAGGCCAAGACAATTACAGAGGCCTCACTGGCAGGAATCCAGGCCGCAAACATCTACCCCACAGAGATACAGGCTAAAAGCCATTTCCCTTTACTCAGCTTTCTTACATACAGATTCCTCAGAGGTGACCTGTGTCTGGGCATGTACAAAAGCAATCTTGACCCCGCTTTTATATGGTGTACTCGCTGCATATCTAAAGGTCAAGCTCCACTCACAGCAAATTCCACATGTGACCTCCAACCCTGGTCTGTCAGGAGGTCAATAGACTCTGTTGGCATGACAGATTTGTGTCCCAATAACACTACTCCATCTGCTCGAATAGACTCCCTCCACATCAAACAGACTAATTCTATTATCCCTTTTAAGCGCAACCTTGATACAACTTTTATGTGAACCAGAAAATAAACCCCTTCGAATCTACCTGAGTCCTGCTGGACAGGGTTTTGGGTCCCTGACTGTCTAATGAATTCACCTGCTAATCTATTGGCTAAGCTTAAGCGCTTCTCAGTACCAATAGCCTGCCAACTTCTTATGATCCTATGAGTGGAATTAGCAGGTACTGAGACATGTCCCCAACAGGAACATCATCTTGATTACCTGAGATCTAGAGTCTGTATCAGGGCCCATAGACTAGTTACCTGCTGGCAGAGCATATGATCCATAGTGTTTCTAACCACCCTTTATCTATAAGGCCGTGGAACAAATCATCCTGGACCCTGTAAATAAGGGGTTTCACTTTGCTGAATCTTGAAATGTTGGAAAGCCTCGAAATCTCAAGACTTTCAAAACCACAAAGTCTAATTTTTTATACAGCTAAAGTGCATAATTGTGAATTCTAATATCTCGAATTCCTGGTTGGCGTGTTTACGCCAGTTACGCAGTGTGTTTTCTGTATGGGTTTGTTTCGTTGGGCATGTGTGGATGTACGCAGAATTAAATGCCATGGGATGTTTTCAGGCGGTTTTGGTGGTATGCGAGTTTGTTTCAGAGTTGTACGTGTGTTAGGTGCAAGGGGCGAAAGCATGCCGACTGTGTAACTGCTGGATGTGTTGGGGTGTTTGTACCGCAGTGTGTGTGTGTGTGTGTGTGTGTGTGTGTGTGTGTGTGTGTGTGTGTGTGTGTGTGTGTGTGTGTGTGTGTGTGTGTATGTGCGAGGGAGTGTCGGATGTCTGGGTGTGAGTGTACCTCCTTTTTTTCATTTTAATGTGCGATCTTGGAGTTAGTATATATAAGTAGGGGGTTGCAGCTCCACATGGGTGGTGTAGGTGGGCTTGCACCCCTGCTTACATGTACTGTAGAGTTGTGCGGTTTGTGTGGTGTGGATAGAATGGTGCATGTTTTTTGTGATGTATGGTATATGTATGTTCGTGATTGTGTGTTTCGGGGTTATGTGTTTCGTGATTGTGATGGTTTGGCTTTATAGTTGAGAATTGCTGAGTTTCGATATTTCAGCATTTCTAGATTATGAAGTGGAACCAAATAAGGACATAGGTGATCTCGAAACTATTGATCCGATACAGTTTGGTTTTGTCAAAGACAGTTCATCAATATTAAACCTGGTAGACTCTTGAAAAACATCACCAGATTCATAACAGAAGGCAAATCTGTGCATGCAACCAACTTTCACTTAGCACAGTCCCACATTTGGGCATCAATGATAAACTCTCCCAGTTGAATATCAACCCTGATGTCAGGTAGGTTGCTAACTGGCTGACCGACAGATCAGGGTCTACCGCCTGGGCTCATGCTAGAGACCCTATGTCTCTTTCATGTAGTCCAGGGAGGTACATCTCAGGTCATTCACACCAGCATGGACAATGACTGAGTCATATTGTACTTGCCTTGGAGTGACCTGAGTGCTTGTGTTATGTGGCGGATCCTAGCGACAGGCAGCTCACCATGACCTTCTCCTTGTTCAGCCTGGTGAGCGGCCCGTCAGTGTGCCTGATGATAGAGTCACCTATTACAAGTGTATCAGGTGTGTTGTTTAGCCTTAAGGGCTGTGACTGTTCGGCACACTGGCTTTGTGAGCTATGTGTTGCACGGTTTTGTTTTGGGGTAGCAGTTGCTTGGGTATCTGCTTTGGAGGTCTCTGCTGCTTAGGCAGATTTTTATTTAGAGCCTCCGAGTATGTTTTTGTGTGTTTATGTGTTTGGTTTGCTGTTGTGGTAGGTCTATGTGAGACTGAAATTGTAGTAAGTGTGGTTTCCTTCTCCTCCTGACTGGTTACCCCAGTACTGAGCTGAGAGAGCTTAGCCTCCAGTTTGGCTATATGGATGCATCTCTCACATGTGTTGGAATTTGTTGGGAGGAGGAGAGGGTTGTCTGTGTACATGAGGCAGTTGTAACATTGCTTTAAGATTCCCAGTAAGGGAACCTCCACTTGCTACCACCGGTCTATAAGGTGGGTCTTCTCTGTTCTTGTGTGCCTTTGGTATTCCAAAAGGGTAAGGTAAATGTGGGCATGGGCTCCATAAATAATTATAAAGATTTTCAGTAATAAGTTTTTCTTCCCATAATGTGGTGAGATTAGTGTTCCATAAATCACATGCTCTTTTTATGTCATCCATGGTAAATAACTCATAAAATCTGTTATCCTCCAGCATATTCTCTATCTTTTGGTTGTAGCTAGTGGTATCAGTCACAAGTATACCTCCTCCCTTGTCTGCCTTCATTACACGCCTGGATTTATCATTGTCTAGCTCAAGCAATGCTTTTCTTTCTCCGTGTTAAGTTATAAAGTTTTTTCTTAGGAGGGTTTTTAAGGAGTTTCCTGATATTCATCTCACATTTCACTTCGAAAGCAGCTAATGTTTGATGTAGTGGTGGACAATATCTGCTAGGCCTTTTTATAGTTTCATCAACAGGCTTATTTTCAATGTCATTACTTTTGCCATGAAACTGTACCCTTCAGTTGAGCTTCCTCACAAACATTTTAAGGTCTATCAGTACCTGAGCAACCTCACTCCTGCAGCTTGGTACAAAAGTAAGTCCTTTGGACAACACACTTTTTTCATCTTTAGTCAGTGCTTTAAAGGGACACTGGCTCATTTCTAAATTCAGTTGCTTGTTAGAGTGCTTTGTTTACATTTTAGTGCTGTGTAAGTCACATGGTCACACAGAGGCAGGATTTTCACAGCAGCTTGTTAGAATACAGCGGGTCAGATTACACAAACTTCACTGGAGGATGGTCATTCTCTGTAATCTTGACAGCTTGTCCTTTTGTTTTCATCTTCCCCCACCCATAGGCTATTACATTAGCTGAATGACTGGTTTAGCCTCAGCCAGGGATGCAGTCCAGTCACACTCAGATCTGCAGACTATGTAGCAGTGAAATTATATCTCCTTTAGTATGTGCGTGTTTTTTGTGAAACTTAGTGGAATGATTATACCAGCCTAGGCAATTGTGTATTTGTTTCATGCTTGTTGCTACATGCCCTTCTCCCTTTGCTGGTAATTATTTTTCATATGGTCAGCAGTAGTGTTGCTTATTCATGCATGTATTCATGCAGACATACATTTATAAAGACAGTTTCCCTCATTTCGCACAACAGCACTGCTTTGGACAGTTACAACCTGGAAACAAACCCACTGAGTTGCAAATGTCCTAAGATTCTAAAACAAGAAAATCTTAGACAGTTTAAATAAAAAAAAAACAACTTTGAAATTAAATCCTGTTACTGCACTCAAAGTATTTTCCCAGTAGCTGAAGCCCTTCAGCAATCACCCAGTAACTGTTTGTATAATACTGATTCCATCCAACTTAATTTTTCTTTGTCTTCCCTCCAGTGTGGTAAAATGTTTAGATCTTTCACTCCTTTCATGAATATTTGACTGCAGTAGAGTTACACTGGTAACCATTTGAAAGTTGGGGTAAATGCAGTCTCTCTATTTCTGTATATTTTCATATCTGTGCATAAGTCTGTATGTAATATGTAATCTAAGTTTTTATTGATGTAGTTGTAAAACTACATCCTTGTTATGCCTTACTGACCGGCTTCCAATTCAAGGCATTACTGAATGTCTGTCAAATTTGTTAAAGCTAGATATGTGATAATGTGTCTATTTTATTAAAATTCAGTATGGAGTGGGCATAATTGTTTTAGCAGTATACTTCAGTGTTATTATTGGAATTCTCATAATTTTTCTCAAACTTTCCTCTATTGTGACTCAGATGGTTGTGTTGATGACACCATTTCACCCCCATATGAAGATGGAAGTAGTTTTAAGAATAAGGGTGATGTTTAGAGCTGTAGTAACTCCCAGGGCGATAAAAACTGATCAGTCACAGCTTGAAGTTATGGGAAAGAGTAGTGTTAGCTAGGTTAAGAATGGAGGTGATGATTAGTGATCAGCAGTATGGTTTTCATGCCAGGAAAGAGCACTACAGATGCGATGTTTGCTCTGAGAGTGTTGATGGAGAAGTACAGAGAAGGTCAGAAGGTGTTGCATTGTGTCATTGTGGACTTGGAGAAAGCATACGACAGGGTGCCTAGAGAGGAGTTGTGGTATTCTATGAGGAAGTCAGGAGTGGCAGATAATGTATGTAAGAGTGGTACAGGATATGTATGAGGGTAGTGTGGCAGTGGTGAGGTCTGCAGTGGGAGTTACAGATGCGTGTAAGGTGGAGGTGGGATTACATCAAGGATCAGCTCTGAGTCCTTTCTTACTTGCAATGGTGATGGACAGGTTGACAGACGAGATCATACAGGAGGCCCCATGGACTATGATGTTTGCAGATGACATTGTGATCTGCAGTGAGAGTAAGGACCAGGTTGAGGAGACCCTGGAGAGATGGAGATATGCTCTATAGAGGAGAGGAATGAATGGCATGCAGGACTAAGACAGAATATATGTGTGTGCATGAGAGGGAGGATAGAGGAATGGTGAGGATGCAGAGAGTAGAGTTTATCAAGGTGGATGAGTTTAAGTACTTGGAATCAACAGTTCAGAGTAATGGTGAGTGTGGAAGACAGGTGAAGAAGAGAGTACAGGCAGGGTGGAATGGGTGGAGAAGAGTGTCAGGAGTGATTTGTGACAGACAGGTACCAGTAAGAGTGAAAGGGAAGGTCTACAAGATGGTAGTGAGATGTACCTCGCAAAGCACATGCAGCAGCTGGAGACACCACAGAGGTTCCTCATCAAGAGAATCCAGGGCCGCAAACATCTACACTACAGAGACAGGCTAAAAGCCATTTCCCTTTACTCGGTTTCATACAGATTCCTCAGAGGTGAGCTGTGTCTGGCATACAAAGCAATCTTACACCCCGCTTTTATGGTACTGCTGCATATCTAAAGGTCAAGCTCCACTACAGCAACCCATACATGTGACCTAACCCTGGTCTGTGAGGTCAATAGGACTTGTTGGCATGACAGATTTGTGTCCCACACACTACCCCATCTGTCGAATAGACTCCCTCTCCACATCAAACAGACTACCTCATTATCCCTTTTTAAGCGCAACCTTGATAACTGTATGTGAACCAGAAAATAAACCCCTTGGAATCTACCTGAGTCCCTGCTGGACAGGGGCTTTGGGTCCTGACTTGTCTAAACACCTGCTAATCTATTGGCTAGGCTTATAAGGGCCTCAGTACCAATAGCCTGTTAACTTCTTATGATCCTATGAGTGGGAATTGGTACTGAGACATGTCCTTCAACAGGAACATCATCTTGATTACTCTGAGATCTAGAGTCTGTATCAGGGCCCATAGACTAGTTACCTGCTATGAGCATATGATCCATAAGCTTAACCACCCTTATCTATAAGGCCGTGGAACAAATCATCCTGGACCCTGTAAATAAGGGGTTTCACTTTACAATCTTGAAATGCTGAAAGCTCGAAATTCAGCATTTCAAAACCGTAAAGTCTAATTTTTTATACAGCTAAAGTGCATAATTGTGAATTCTAATATCTCAAATTCCTGGTTATGTGTTTACGCTAGTTTACGTGCAGTGTGTTTTCTGTATGGGTTTGCTTGCCGTGTGTGGATGTACGCAGAATTGCATGTACATGGATGTTTTGTAAGGGTTTTTGGTGGGAGTACGAGTGTATGTGAGTTTGTTTGTGAGTTGTATGTGTGGGTTAGGGTGGGCACGTGAAAGTATGACTGTGTAACTGTTGTATGTGTTGGTGTTTGTACGTGTGTGTGTGTATGTGCGAGGGAGTGTTGGATGTCTGGGTGTGTGTGTACTTCCTTTTTTCATTTTAATGTGCGATCTTGGAGTTAGTATATATAAGTAGGGGTGTTGGGGCCGCAGCTCTCCACATGGGTAGTGTAGGTGGGCTTGCACCCCTGCTTACATGTACTGTAGAGTTGTGCGGTTTGTGTGGTGTGGATAGAATGGTGCATGTTTTTTGTGATGTATGGTGTATGTATGTTCGTGATTGTGTGTTTCGGGGTTATGTGTTTCGTGATTGTGATGGTTTGGCTTTATAGTTGAGAATTGCTGAGTTTCGATATTTCAGCATTTCTAGATTATGAAGTGGAACCAAATAAGGACATAGGTGATCTCGAAACTATTGATCCGATAATACAGTTTGGTTTTGTCAAAGACAGCTCATTGATATTAAACCTGGTAGACTCTTGAAAAACATCACCAGATTCATAACAGAAGGCAAATCTGTGCATGCAACCAACCTTCACTTAGCACAGTCCCACATTTGGGCATCAATGATAAACTCTCCCAGTTGAATATCAACCCTGATGTCAGGTAGGTTGCTAACTGGCTGACCAACAGATCACACTCAGTCAAAGTTGGGTAATTTACCTCAACCACCAGGCCTGTCGATATTATGGTGGTTACACAGGGTTCAGTGCTGGCCTCCCTATTGTTTTGAATACTCTTAAAAAGTTCAGACCCAAACAGAGAGGCTGTGGCTGACTAAGTTTGTTGATGCCTGAAAATTAGCTAACTTCATTGACTCCACAAACAATGTCAGTATACTTCCAGAGAGACTTACACAAACCAGTGAGTGATGCCAAAGGCAATAATCAAACTCAGTGTTAAAAAATGCATTATCACCCCTTTGGTAAAACTGATATCCATGCAGACTATCATATACATAATACCATAAGTAACAACTCAGTAGTGAAAGACTTGGGAACACAACTTGACAGTAGTCTAAACTTTGACCACTATGCACGGTATCTACAGTGTTAAGGATGTCATTCTATGTCTCACACCTCTTTAGCAAAAGCATTGCCTCAAGAGTGAAAGATGTCATACCTCCCCTGTACTCAACCCTCACCTGGCCAATAGCCAAGTGCAATGCTCCCTCTTCTATGTACCTTGCCAGGCACTTGTAGCGACTAGAGAGACCTCAGAGATTTCTAACCAAGAAACTTACAGGGTCTCCAGCACAGGTCATACATTGACAGACTGAGGTCACTGTCACTGTACTCATTAGCATACACACTACTTAGAGGAGACTTGTGCATGGCCTACAGAGCAATCTCAGATACAAACCTAATGGAAATGCTGCACATCCACAACTCAAACGGAATAATGCTCACTTGCTCCTGGCACCTTAACCTGGCCTGTGACACCAATATGTCCTGCTGTGGAGACAGATATGTCTCTTAGAGGTTGCCACTCCTCTAGAATAGGCTATTTAATCATGTCATACAGTCTACCTCTCTCACAATATTTATGTGTAGACAGGATGAATAAATGGGAAAACATAAATGACTTGACAGGGATTTCACCTCTGACCCTCTGAGACATGGGCAGTCAGTGCTAAGAACTTGAGTTTATGCTATATCCTTTACATTGTGTTTGTCTAGTATTACACTGGGTACACATGTCTAGGCTTAAAAAGGTCTTTGCGTCAGCAACCTAGTAACAACCACCTATGAACCTATCAAGTAACAAGAGTATTCTTGTCTTGAGTCATCAAAATTGTTAGCGATGATAATCTTACTTGTGTGTTGGCACACTCTCAGACTGCACTGCATGTTTTCCAGGGTAACTGTTGCCATATCCCTAACAATTTGGTGGGCAGGGGTACATCAGAGGAAGCAAGCACAGCAGCAGGTTGGCAAGACTAATTACATGTAGACATCAATTTGCCATTACATAGTTCGAGTTCTTCCTGGATATACCAACAGAAGGCAAACCAGGTACTCCCAACTCAAAATCGGACAACATATGTATAATTCAGGCTGGCTGGCTCCAGCTTCAGGGGCCACAGAATGGTATGTAGTACAGTGCCTACTACATCACCAAACACTGTGTCTACAACAGGAAGCCATCTCACACAATTTCAATATAAACTCATATATAAGAAGGACCAGTTTTCTGTCATGAGAAGGGTACCCTGCTTATCCAGCTTCAGGTGCTGACTGTAGTGAAGAAAACAGTGGAGTGATGAAGCTTCAACCCCAGACCTATACCCCATGGTCGGTTAAATTCCATGCTTATTTTGCATAGAGGCTGCTTATCATCTGCAATGGACAAGGACATCATGGCAGAACATCATGAACTTAGAAAGATGGAAGTACAACACTTATGAAAGATAGATGAATAATAACCTCTTGTACCACGCCAAACATTATTATCTGAATTGCATAACCTGGGTGTTACTTGTAAGACACACATTGCACCTTACAACAATACTTTGCGTTGACTGGAGCTTCACGCATGCTTGATCACCTGTTACCTTTCTGGTGTTCTTCCATCGGAATGGAAATTCCTGTCTTATATAACACACCTTCTGGAACCTGCTGACATTACCTGTGATGTATTGTGGTACCGAAGGTGTAACGTCAAATTTGTTGTAACCACAATTTATGATACTCACACTCAGACTACACAGTGTTCTCAAATGTACACCTTTTCAAAATCCTTACTGTTGACTACTGTTCATGTTGATAATTATAGGCAGGTTTCAAACAGCATTTCTGAAAAGTACAGTTCTTGCTCTGTATGCCATTCTTCAGCAGACAAAGTGCTGTCCATCAGTGGGGTAAATGCCCCATTCCGCCCCGTGTCAATCTCTTACAAGTATGCAAAACACAGTCCACCATGCACACACAATAAAAAATGCAGTCTTTTATAGGCACAAAAAAAAACATGACATGTCAAAAAAAAAAAATTATCCTTGTTTCCCATCTTTACTGACCTAGAGTAGTCCAAATACAGGCTTTGCTGTATTCTGGACTTTTGGAAAGTTCCTGTGTTGCCCATTTCCTTTCTTGGATAAAGGGAGGCTTCTTTGCTCACCAGTGGCAGTGGGGAGCTTGGAGCAGCCTATCTATCCCTGGAGGAGTGTTCCCAGCACAAGAATCTGGTAGTCTATTGGCCGTTTTGGGCCAATTTCTAGCTCTTTCAAGTCCCCCTGTATAAAACCCGCTTTGGCACGGTTTTTGCACTTGTTACTACTCAGCCAAGCTCCTTGCGGTCCTGCAGAATGGTGCTAGCAGCAGAGAGGCTAAAAGAGTGACTGCTAACCTGATAAAAGTGTTTGTTTTCCTGCTACTACCTGGGCGACTGAAAGATCTAGCTAAACTGCAAGTATTTCTGCTTCTTGAACTGTTTTAAACTGTTTAAAGTAGTTTTTGCACCTGCACTTTTAAAGTTTATCCTGTTTGTTGCATTTACCTGTTGAGGCTACACACTCAAGTGCGCTAGCCTGTGTTACATATTTATTGCATTTTCCTGCTATTTGTTGCAAAAAAAAAAATCCTTGTTTCCCATCTTTCCTGACCTAGAGTAGTCCAAATACAGGCTTTGCTGTATTCTGGACTTTTGGAAAGTTCCTGTGTTACCCATTTCCTTTCTTGGATAAAGGGAGGCTTCTTTGTTCCCAGTGGCAGTGGGGAGCTTGGAGCAGCCTATCTATCCCTGGAGGAGTGTTCCCAGTACAAGAATCTGGTAGTCTATTGGCCGTTTTGGGCCAATTTCTAGCTCTTTCAAGTCCCCCTGTATAAAACCCGCTTTAGTGCGGTTTGCATATTGCACATCGCAGCAGGCTAATTAGGTTTAAACCATTCTTAGCTCCACAAAGTCTGCTCTTCACTTTTTCCCTTAGAACTGATCTAGTTCTCATAATAAACACCCTATAACCACTTTAAAGCCTGGCACTTGCTCACTAAAGCAATTATATAAGTCAGCAC
>NC_056732.1:1287591120-1287617494 GCF_019279795.1 Protopterus annectens
TGTTAGATAACCCTTATTGTCACTATCCACAAAAGAAAAAGACAATAAATATTGTATAAAAATACATAAATAATAAGCCACACTAACATTCAAAAATGAATGCATCTTCTTAGTAGGGCTAAAACCCTGCAGAGCAAAGCAAAAAGAACACGGTAAACCTCCTAGAAAACCATACCACCAAGCAATCAGTTGAAAAATAGCCAGTTAGCAACAGAGATAACACTCCTTCATTAACACAAACACACAGTGAAATTACTGCACTCATATTGCAGGAAAACTAGCAACCTGCAAAGAATTAAACCTATAATACAAAGCTTTACACTATATAAACCATGCAACATGGAAACAAAAAGTACATCACATACTGCCGACTTAAATTTCTCCAGTAATGAAACCAAACATGAGATGTCATCAATAACACGCAGTTTAAATCTGAATCTCCCAAGCATAGAAATGTTCACTTACCTGTTATGTACAAGTGTGTAGTCTAAGTCCCATTAATTCTTCGAACAGCCATCTCCCTAAGTTAACTGCTTCTCCAGATGGCTTACACAGACTTTAAAGAACAGCTTAACCAGCATTATATCACCATTATCTGTAAAACTAACTTCAGAATTCAAGTCACCCATAGCAAACAATGACAGTCATTTATAATCCCACTGTCACTAACCAGAAATAGTGAAATTCTTTAAAAAAATATTAATTTAATAAGAAATGCTGCACTAACCTCTTGTCCAACCTTCCCTTATGACTGTGAGTTCTACAACTAAGCAGAATTCTGTAGAGAACGACACACATATTTCATAAAACAGCATACCTACCCCCAAAAATTAAGCCAATCCTTGTCTGTCCACATGATGCACCTAGACAATATCTGACTTTACTACTTTGCAATGAATGCATGAATAGACTACACTGATTATCACATTCAGATAAAATACATACATTGAAATGCATAAGACATTTTTAACAGCTCAGCATTTAAATGTCTCATTCAATGAAATGAAAGTCAATAGCAAGCCAGAAACCAATGCACTTAGCACCTCATCAAGTTGAATATGACCATTTTCACCTCTGCTGGCACCCATTATTTAACCCAGTATGTCCAAGATCAGAAACATTTAACAGAAAGCCAAGGATGACTGTAGCAATTATAGAATAATTAACATGCAAAACCAATTGACTCAGGCTTCTCTTACCACAAACTGAAAATTATGTAACTATTTTTTATATAATTTGTCAGTGTTTTAGTTAATGTAATAAAATACAAGATACTGAATTTTGCAATGCAGATTGACATCTGCCCAAAATGATAATAAACGTAAATATACAGTTGTAAGAGCCCAATTTATAGGCTTGTAACACACTTGTAACAGATGTGAAAAATAATTTCAATGAAAATCAGGGGACCCACAAATAACAGCTGCCCAAGAGGAAAGCTGAGAAACACAGGCTGACATGAGAGGAAACGCATTCTTTGCAATGACATGCTTTATAAAGCAGGACAGCAGGAACTGGTGTTGATAATGGCTGACCTGAATGCACGTATCAGGATAGACAGAATAGGATATGAGGATTGCCTGGGTCCATATGGGCGGGGCAGTAAGAATACAGATGGAGAGGCCGCTATAGACTTCTGTCTGGCAAATGGCTTGATATTATAGGACTTCCTTCTACTAAAGAAAGGACAATGGGGTACAATCAGTGACTGTAAATGCATCCCCAGTGAAACAGTAGGCTCACAGTAAAAAACACTGTTTGCCACAGTCAGTTGCAAGCAGTGGTCAAACAAAGCTTCCAGGGTCAACAGAGACCAGGCTGAAGACCTAGAAGACGACTGGAGATAAATCGCAACAGTTCTAGGAATTGCTTAGGGCTCTAGCACCTCAAGAAGAGGAGGAAATAACTTGAGTTGAAAAGGACTAGAATGGAGTCCCACAGGGTTCGGTCCAGGGGTCCTCTACTGTTTGGTATCTACTTCTATGAAGTTCATGCCACCACAAAGGGACTCTGGCTGACAAAGTTTGCAGATGATTCCAGGTTAGGAGCTATTAACTCCCTAAGTTATGTTGACATCCTACAGACAGGCCTCACTGAGACCAACGACTGGTGTCAGAACCATGGCCTTAAGCTTAATGCCAAAAAATGTGTCATCATCCCCTTTAGGAAAAACCCAGTTCCTGTGAATTACCAGTCCACTGAACACAGAAAGTGTTACAAGAGATCTGGGCACAGAGGTTGACAGCAACCTCTCTTTTGACCACCACATTGCCACTGTAGTGAAAAAGTCCTTCTATGTGGCACATCTCATTACTAAGGGTTTTGCATCCAGGAAAAAAGAGATTATTGTCTCCCTCTACTCTTCACTCATTAGGCCAATCATTGAGTACAATGCCCCATTTGGTATGTACCTCACTAGATACCTGCAACAACTGGAGAGGCCGCAAAAGTACCTCACAAAGAGGATCCTAGGCCTTAAACACTTGAACTACATGGACAGACTCAAAAAACTTCCAACTATTCTCTGTCTCATATTGCCTACTTAGAGACGATCTTTGTTTGACTTATGAAGCCATGTCTGACCCAGCCCTGTTGGAAATGCTACATCTGAAGAAATCCCAATCCCGCCGCACCACACAGTCCAGAGACCTCAACCTCATTACCACAATCAACAGAACATGCTGGAGGGACAGGTTCATAACCCAGAGACTGCCCATGCTATGGAATAGACTTCCCATACATGTCAAACAGAGCACCTCACTGGCCCTCTTCAAGACAAAACTTGATGAGTGGATGGGAAATAGAAAATTCACCCTGGGGATCACTCCAGTGGCTCTACTCGACAGAGGCACTGGGAACTAAGGTTGGTCAGCACGATGCCAGGGTAATTTCATGGGCTAGGCTTGTAAAGGCTCCAGGTGCATTAGCCTAGTACACACCTATGAACCCTCCTAGATATGGGCAGTCATTGCTAACTAAGATCTTGAGTTTAATCTAGATCCTTTATATTGGGTTTCTCCAGTATTATATTGGGTACAACTGGCTAGGCTTCTAAAGACCTTTGGGTCAATAGCCTAGTAACCACCCATGAACCTATCAAGTAACAACAGTATTCTTGCTTTCAGTCATTGAATTTTAGAGATGATAATGTTATTTGTGTGTTGGCGTACACTCAGCACTGCATGTTTTTTCAGGATAACTGTTGCCATATCCCTAAGAATTTGGTGGGCAGAGGTACTTAGGAGGAAGCAAGCTCAGCAGCAGGTGGCATTACTTTGCCATTACAGAGCTGGAGTTCTTCCTGGATATACAAACAGAAGGCAAACAAGGTACTGCCAACTCAGACTGGACAACATATGTCTAGTTCAGGCAGGCAGCAATCAGCAAAAAGGGTGGGGGGAAGAATAATTACAAATTTTACACTATGCTGCTTTCACAGTGTACTCAATTCAAGACAGTAGCACTGGAAACAGCACCAGTATCAGTGTGGATACAAATGAATTCAAATTATCAGTGGGCATATGAGAATAACAGCTAATAAACACCCTCACAGGTAATTAGGAAGCTTACACAAGGGAACTACAACAGTTTAGAGACAATAAGAAGATGCAAGGTTGTGCAGTTGTATGGCTCATAGCAGAAAAACAGTGGAGGCACACACCCTGCTACTGTTTGAGGCTCTTTAAAACAAGTTGAAGGCAGCATAACACCTGGCAAGCTACCAGCGGGCTGCAGAAAGGCATGGGGAGGTAGTACGTGCCTTATGGGACAGACTCCAAAATATATGTAATCAGTAATACAACAGATTGTTTTTCATAGCCCATTGTTTATCAGCCCTATGTGGAGCAATTAGCTGGTCAAATTAAGAATATTCTAATGATAAATATGAGCAACCTATGACAAACCATTTGGTGAAGAACCAGTGGCTGGCTCCATCTTCAGGGGCCACAGAATGGAGTGTAGTACAATGCCTATATCATTACCAAACACTGTCCTACAATGCATAAGCCCACTCACACAGTTTCATCACAGACTGGTACTTAAGAAGCAGTTTTCTGCAGTGAGAAGGGTACCCTGCTTACTTAGCTTCAGGTTAGGTCTGTACTGAAGAAAACAGTGGAGTGATGAAGCTTGCACCACAAAAATATACCACATGCTTAGTTAGATGTCATGCTCATTTAGTAGAGCAGCAGCTTCTCATGTGCAGTGGGCAAGGACATCATAGGATAACATCAAGAAATTTGGAAGATGGAAGTAGAACGCTTATGAAACTTAGCTGAAAAATAACCTCTTCTACCACACCTAACATTTTTCTTTTATTTGCAGAACCTAGGTGTAATCTGTAAGACACACAATGCACCTTCCAACATTACCTTTTGTTGACTGGAGCTTCCTGCATGTTTGATCACCTGGTACCTTGTTGGTGCTCTTCCATGTGAATGGAAACACATGTCTTATACATCACCTCCTGGAACGTGGTGACATTACCTACAATGTACTCTGGTACAAAAGGTATAACATGTAAAATTTGTGTTAAAGCCCAGATTATAATATTTACACTGAGGCGACACAGTTTGCTGAACTGTACACCCTTCCATAATCCTTACTGTTGCCTATTTATGGTGATACTTACATCAAGGGTTCAAATGGCATTTTTGACATGTGCAGTTCTTACTCTGTATGCCATTCTTCAGCATGCTGAGTGCTGTCCATCAGTAGGGTACATGGCCCATTTCACCCTGCTTGACCTCTTACAGCTATGCAAAACGTACACCACCATGAACACCCACAACAAAGACTGTAACCTCTTATAGACACAGAAATGGAACATGGCTGGCACAAAAGATTTCCATCCGAAGGAATCCTATACTTACTGAAAAGACTTCCTATGCATGTCAAGCAATACTACACATGGTCTGTATTCAGTAATATTCTAAATGAATAGCCAGGAAATCATAAATCTTCTTTGGCATATATAGCATGGTGCTTCTTGACCATGGAGCTTAACTCACTCAACAGTGCTCAGGTTTAGCTGGTTATGCTTCTTAATGGTCTTTTGAACTGCTTGCCTAGTATATACCTATGACCTTATCAGCCTAATATATAATTACCAAGAATCTTACACATGTGCATACTGCATATAGAATATATATGCAGACAAATACATCAGTTTATTGATGAATGTATTTCTATAAGCCATCTCTCTTGAATGTCATTACGGCATAGTTTAGTTTACACACTGTACTATTTCTCCTTTCATAATAGCCTCCACTGTGTTTTTTGTCCTGTAAGGGTACCAACTATATACACACATAACAAGGTACCTGTAAACAAGCATTTAACTGTTTACTTTAAGAAGTAAAGAAAACAACAAATAGATGTGCATTGTACTCTCCAAAGTACCATGAATGAAACTGCGTTGTACTCTCCAAAGTACCATGAATGAAACTGCATTGTACTCTCCAAAGTACCATGAATGAAACTGTGTTGTACTCTCCAAAGTACCATGAATGAAACTGTGTTGTACTCTCCAAAGTACCATGAATGAAACTGTGTTGTACTCTCCAAAGTACCATGAATGAAACTGTGTTGTACTCTCCAAAGTACCATGAATGAAACTGCGTTGTACTCTCCAAAGTACCATGAATGAAACTGCGTTGTACTCTCCAAAGTACCATGAATGAAACTGTGTTGTACTCTCCAAAGTACCATGAATGAAACTGCGTTGTACTCTCCAAAGTACCATGAATGAAACTGTGTTGTACTCTCCAAAGTACCATGAATGAAACTGTGTTGTACTCTCCAAAGTACCTTGACTGAAACTGTGTTGTACTCTCCAAAGTATCCTGAATGAAACTGTGTTGTACTCTCCAAAGTACCTTGACTGAAACTGTGTTGTACTCTCCAAAGTACCAAAAATGAAACAGTGTTGTACTCTCCAAAGTACCATGAATGAAACTGTGTTGTACTCTCCAAAGTACCATGAATGAAACTGTGTTGTACTCTCCAAAGTACCTTGACTGAAACTGTGTTGTACTCTCCAAAGTACCATAAATGAAACTGTGTTGTACTCTCCAAAGTACCCTGAATGAAACTGTGTTGTACTCTCCAAAGTACCTTGACTGAAACTGTGTTGTACTCTCCAAAGTACCATAAATGAAACTGTGTTGTACTTTCCAAAGTACCATGAATTAAACTGTGTTGTACTAAACAGAGTACCATGAATGAAACTGTGTTGTACTCTCCAAAGTACCATGAATGAAACTGCGTTGTACTCTCCAAAGTACCATGAATGAAACTGTGTTGTACTCTCCAAAGTACCATGAATGAAACTGTGTTGTCCTCTCCAAAGTACCATGAATGAAACTGTGTTGTACTCTCCAAAGTACCATGAATGAAACTGTGTTGTACTCTCCAAAGTACCATGAATGAAACTGCATTGTACTCTCTAAAGTACCATGAATGAAACTTACCCTGCGAGTCAAATCATTTAATTCATTCCCCTTACTGCTTTATTTAACTGTTTGTTTATCTGCTTGTTTACTTATTAATTTCAGTTTGATAATGATGCAAGTGGGAGGTAGACAGACCCTTTTGAATCACAACCTGAGCTCCATGGTATAAGACACAAACAGAAAATTGTAAACAGAATAAAGAAATATACCACTTTCTGAAAGAATGTCAGTTTGGAAAAATGCAGAAGTGGAATTCAAGCAAGATGATAGTTGAAAAAAATATAAGAAATGGAAATGAGGTCAAATTATAACTACTAGTTTGCATGTAAGAATGGCATTATTGCTCACACCTGAAATATTTGTATGTATGTACATATGCAAAATGTATAAATATAAATAAGCTGTTATCTCTCCATTTTTATTTTTTTAATTTTATGTGCAATGGTGTTCTTTAAATTAATGAATGTGTATTACAGATGTCTTGCATTGTTATGATTCATAGGCAAATTCTCTCTTTGCAACAAAATATCACACTTGCTTTTATTTGAAATTTACACTGTTTCACTGTAAACCTGTTAAATTATATCAATCTATGCCTAGATATGATCGTTATATAACAGTCAAATAAAACCATGACTTCATGTGGAACGTGTGTGTCTGTTTGCTTGTTTATTTTGTGAAATAAATGACACTACAATTTCACATGGAATATGTGTGTCTGTTTACTTATTTATGTATATATAAAGTTGTACTGGCTAGTTCTAATTAGAAACAAAAAGGTCTGTCTAGTGTATAGGAATATTCATGCAATAAAAGCCACTGATTTCTTGTGATTTCATGACATTTCAGTTATAATTGAAGGCATACCTCTCAACCTTATAGTGCAGAGAGAAAAGCCTTGCCAGAAACATTTAATTGGCTAAAGTAGTTACCGAGTAAAGGACAGTGACTTTACTCAAAAGTATTACACGACAGTAATAAGGTGCAAGCAGAAGACACGAGTCCATATGACTCAAAGAATACTATTTACTCCCCATAAAATACCCTCTACCACTTAGTCCTCCACTGTTACTAAAGCATGGGTTCTCACTGCATTCACCAGAGCTAAACACACTACAGCAATGAGCCTTGATAACATCCAGGGATACCTCCATTTTAGTTTGAGAATTGACTCCTCGGGCTCACTAGAATGTCTATTCAGCCACAGCCTACAGCCAGGCTTCGTCTCTAGGAAATGCAGGACCAATCATCTCTCTATATAAAGGTGGACCATCAACAGACCCAGGAAACTACAGACCCATAAGTTGGACTAGTATTATATACAAGGCCATGGAAAAAGTTATAATGGCTCTAATAACTACATAGGAAATCTTCAAACACTGGACACATCCTAGTTTGGGTTTGTCAAGGGTAGATCACACCTACTAAACCCAGTGCACTATCTTGAGAAGACCACTTGAGCCATGGATGATGGGCAAAAAAAGTGCATGCTGCCTACCTCGACCTGGTAAAGGCATTCAACACACTACCTCACTTAGGTATTACAAACAAACTTCAAAATTTAGACATAAATCCCTGCATAACCCGATGGATAGTCAAATGGCTCATGGGTAGGACACATGAAGTTAGGGTGGGAGAATACACCCCCCACTAATAGGCCTGTCAATAGAGTGGTGTTCCACAAGACTCAGCACTTGCACCGCTCCTGTTTGGAAAAAACTTCTCTGAAGTCATAGCAAATACAGAGGGTCTTTGGGTGATGAAATCTGCAGATGATTGCAAATTAGGTGCGATGACTTATTCCTCCAGAGATGTAGATATCCTTGAGGAGGTTGTGAGAGACAAGTAAGTGGTGCCAGAAACATAGCCTAATGCTCAATGCCAAAAAATGCACATTCATACCCTCTTATCAGCTACTAATAAGGCCCTTACCAAAGGGTTCCAATCTTACTGTGCAATATTACTATTATCCAAATATTTTATTATTTTTATTTAATTGCTTTCCTTACAAATTTGTGTAACAATAACATGTTGGAATCCAGAAATAAATATAATAACCAATATCAGCTATAGTGGAATATAGGAAAGGGTAGGATACTGGATAGCAATGAGCTTTTCTTTAAATAAGCTATACTTTACTGGGTATGACACTGCCGTATACAACATACAGTATTTTATATAGCATATGTCATGGGCAGAATAAGGTTAAAACAATAAAAAAGACACCTGGGTACACAAGACCCAGGATAAAAAAAAATGCTTGATCCTCATATGCTCACTGTTTCTGGGACTGGAAAAACTGACAGGGTAGAATCTTCAAGACACAGAAACATTCCATAATTGGGTTAGACTAGGCTCAGTGGAGGATGCCCCCCCCCCCCCCACTGTAGAAGGAAATAGTAGTCCACAAAAACTGATAGGCCAGAAAAGAGCCATAAATATGATAGAAGATGATTTGCCATAAAAATCCAGAAAACCACAAATTTTATGAGGAACAGACCAAAAATAAGAGGCAAAAATCTGGACAATCTCTGACAATCTAGACAGCTGAGAGGTATGTCTTTCACACAGAGACACATAAAATGATAAAATACCACAATTTACAGGTGGAAATGAAGGTAATGTGAAGTAAGCACACCCAGACAGTTCCAACAGTGTTAGGGGCAATGAGTCTTATAAAAAACATGCCAAACGGGGCATTATATGCAAATGTGAGCCAGATTAGTGCCAAGTATTATAGACTGAGTATAATCTCTTTTGCTCTTAAGGCGATACCTTTAATCAAATGTGTAACATAGAAAGTCTTCCTTAAAACAGTAGGCACATGGTGGTCAAAGTTAAGGCTGTAGTCAACTTGTGATCCCAGAACCCTTAAAACTTCATGGGTACATCAGATATTGTTGTTGATTTGATAGTGTCATGGGACATTGCTTGTGCAGAAGGAAATAATGATGCATGTCTTTGCTTTCAGGTTGAGACTGTGACTGATATCTCCTCGAGTATGCTGACATAATTTGGGGATTCAATGATTGCACTTAGATTGCAGTCATCTGCAAACTTTGTCAGCCACAACCCCCTTAGTTTTGACCTGAACTTTTGATATTCAAAACTTCTAGCAAAGACAACAGCAAACAAATGATTTGTGTGTTAATCATGGGTTACCTTCAGTGCCTTGAAATGCAGCATAGTTTATGTTGATAAAGCTTATATCTCTACCACTTAGCTTATATCTGTACCACTCACTCTGGCACAGTCACCAGGTACTTGGGTCTCTGTAGGTTCATAGAATAGTAGCAGGCTAACTGCCCTCGTGGGCCATTTTAAGCCCAGCCAATTACCCCATGTGAGAATCCAACACTGCACCTAACTGGCTGATGAAAATGTGTCAGGTAAAAACCTTAACCATTATAGGTTCATAGGTTCATAGGTCTATACTAGGCTATCTGCCCTAAGGCATTTATAAGCCTAGCCCAAATTATTGTGGCTTACGCCACCCCTTATATGAAAAAATACTGTGCCCATTAGTTTGTTGTGCCTCTGTCCAGCAGTGACCCAGAGATGATTCCCGGGGTAAACCTACGATCTCCCATCCACAGGTCTAGATTTCTCTTGAACAGAGTCAGCGAGGTGCTCTGCCTCACATGGACCGGGATTTTATTCCACAGCATAGGGAGTCTCTGAGTGATAAATCTATCCCTCCAGCACGTCCTATTTATATCCGTGCTAAGGTTTAAGTCGCTTGCTCTAGTGGTTTTGGTGGATTTGGATTTTTGAGGTGGAGCATGTCCATTAATTCCGGGTTGGACATGGCCTTGTATGTCAGGCACATGTCACCTCTGAGCAGACGGTATGCGACTGAATAGAGCTGGAGTTTCTTCAATCTGGCAGCATATGACAGATTTTGGAGTCCCTTTATCCTTTTGGTGAGGAACTTTTGGGGTCTCTCCAATTGCTGCAGATGTCGGGTGAGATACATCCCGAATGGGGCATTGTACTCGATCATTGGTCTGATAAGTGAAGAGTACAGGGAACAATGACCTCACTAGATCTGGATGTGAATCCCTTCATGATCAGGTGGGCAATGTAGAAGGTCTTTTAACCACTTTAGCAATGTGAGTGTCAAAGAAAGGCCACTGTCAACCTGGGTCCCCAGGTCCCTGATAACCTCTTCTGTGCTTAGTGGATTGCCACCTATATGGTAGCTTGGGGTTACCTTGTTTTTCCCGAAGGGTATGACTATACATTTTTGGCGTTTAACTTCAGGCCATGGCTCTGGCACCAGCTATCTGTTTCCGTGAGTCCCTTCTGAAGGATATCAGTGTCCGATGCACTTTCCACTATGGCCCAGTTTGCAGTCATCTGCAAACTTTGTCAGCCAAAGTCCTCCCATGTTGGCCTGTACTTCTGAGAAGTAGATGCCAAACAATAGGGGCCAAGGACCGACCCTGTGGGACACCACTTGTGACCGGCTTGGAGTCTGACACAGCGCCAGCAACTCTAACCCTGTGGGTTCTGTCCTTAAGCCAGTTTGCAACCCATCTTGTGACATATGGGTTTACATTTAAGCTGGTAAGTTTTTCTACAATACCCGAGTGGGGTATTGTGTCGAAAGCCTTGCAAGGTCAAGGTAGGCTGTATGGACTGCCTTTCCTCATCAATGGCCTTGGTGACTATTTCAAGAAGTGACCAAGTTCAAAAGGCATGATCTTCCCTTGACAAAGCCAAACTGGGTCGGGTCCAATGTCTGCAAGTCCCTATATCTTTGTTTATGAGCTCCATTATGATCCTCTCCATAGCTTTGCAGACTAGACTTGTTAAGCTTATGGGGCGGTAATTACCAGGGTCCGTGAGGCGCCACCTTTGTGGAGTGGGACCGCAGTTGCCGACGCCACTCCTTGGGCACGTATCCTGTGGTAAGGCTGAGATTAAACAGCTGCCTTATGTGCGGGTTTAATTCCTCATTTAGCTCGTGTAGCACACAGCCGGGGACACCATCCGTCCCATTGATGCTGTGTTTTAGCTTTAGAGAGAGCAGCTTTCACCTGCGCATTTGAGATGTCCGGGAGGCTACACTCGGCTGGGATAGTTATCTCTCCTTTAGGGGAGAGGGGTGAAGTTTGCACTGAACCTGTCTGCCAGTATGTTGGCAATGTCTGTGGGTTCAGTGATTTTTGTATCATTTTGGACTAATTCTGAGCATATCTGTGAGTTTCCACCCAGGTTCCTAACATAGCTGAAAAAGGCCTTATGATTGTCCTTTGAATCCATGGCAATTTTTCTCTCAAAATTGGCCTTAGTTGATTTTATGAGTGCTCGTATTTTTACTAATAATGATCAGGGTGACTTCCCTTTTATGGATTTTGTTCTATCATGTAATAGCTTTCTCCTCTTATTGTAAAGTTTGTTAATGGCTGGGGTCCACCAGACTGGACGTTTGCCCTTTGTGGAAAGAGTCTTGGTTTTATTTGGGATTGCCTGATCCATGCAGTCCTGGAGGTGTTCATAGAAGGCATTTGTAAGGGCTTCCAGCTTGGGTTGTGGTTTCCTCTGACTCAGGGCCCTTGAAGGATACCACACCAGTCTTGAGTAGTGTGAAGTTTGCTTTAGAGAAGTTCTTCACTATGGTCTTTTTGTTTGGGGTGGGGGGATGTGGATTTCCAGTGAGATTAGTTTATGATCAGATCTCACCAATGAGGGATATACTTCGGTGTGGAGCATTTTGTCCCCATGTTTGTGACAATGAGATCTAGTATATTTTCTCCTCTCGGGGGAACAGTGACTAGCTGTTCCATGGCATTTGAATTTATGAACTCCAGGAACCGTTGGGCTAGAAAGTTAGGGCTTGAGTAATGTTCCCAGTCTATATTCGGGTAGTTGAAGTCACCCAATATGATGGTGTTTGGAGATACATTTATACCCTCCAGTGTCTTCAGGAAGGCTGTGTGGGGTTCCTGAGTTTGAGAGGGTGGCCTGTAGCATGCTACAATTTGTAGAGCAGTTTTGCCTATTGTTAGTTGCACCTGGATGGTTTCGAGCTTCATGCGTTGCCACCAACCTGGAGGTGTGAGTATCCTTTATGAATATGGTTACACCCCCTCCTTTTGTGGCGTGGTCCGGGTTTTGGGGCCGGTACGCATGATATGAGGTAAAACCTAATAGTGCCGGGTGCTCTCAGGAGCCTTGAACCAGGTTTCAGTTACAGCACAGACATCGATGTTCTCCATACTGAGAAGGGCCTCGAGTGTGTGCATTTTGAGATTTAGACTTCTGGCATTGAGCAGCATTACCCTCAATTTCTTCCCATTTTGTTTTCTAGGGTGGTAGGTTTAGAATTTGAGCCTTGCCTAAAAGGCACTATGGGGTGGCAAGAGCCTTAGCCAATATCCGGAATCCCAGGGTGACAGGTGCAAGCCGTCCCTTGCAGCGTGGCTTGTCAAGCATGTCATCCCAGGCAGACAGACACTGGATCCCCTTTGAATGACACCAGACATTAAGCCAATTGTTAAAGCTGATCATCTTGTCTCTATATTGTGGCATCATTCTTGGTGAAGGAAGGATACTGCTCAGGGTTAGGGTCATACCTGCCTGGGCTACATAATCAGAGAGCTCCTCTATGTCTCTTTTCATGCAGTCCAGGGAGGTGCGTCTCAGGTCGTTCACACCAGCATGGACAATGACTGTGTCATATTTGTACTTGCTGTGGAGTGACCAGTGCTTGTGTTATGTGGCGGATTCTAGCGCCGATAGGCAGCTTACTGTGACCCTCTCCTTGTTCAGCCTGGTGAGTGGGACGTCAGTGTGTCTGACTATGGAGTCACCTATGACAAGTATGTTTGGTGTTGTATTTGGCCTTAAGGGCTGTGACTGCTTTGCACACTGCTTTTGTGGTTTATGTGTTGCTTGTGGGGTGTCTTGAGGTAGCAGTTGTTTGGGTGTCTGCTTTGGAGGCCTCTGCTGTTTAGGTAAATTTTACTCAGAGCCTCCGAGTATGTCTTTGTGTGTTTATGTGTTTGATTCAGTGGAGTGGTAGCATTATGTGAGGCTGGTTTTGTGGTGTGTGTAGTTGCCTTCTCCTCCTGTCTGGTCTTGCCAGTCCTGAGTTGAGAGAGCTCAGCCTCCAGTTTGGCTAAATAGCTGCATCTCTCAAGTATTTGTGTTATGTGGGAGGAGGAGAGGGTTGTCTGTGTACATGAGGCAGTTATAACATTGCCTCAAGATTCCCAGATTCACCAGCTGGACCGGAGAGGAGATTGACAACTGACCTTTGGACATGCTAGAATAATATTGGGAAATCCTTAATTGAAAACAAGGGCCAGTGGGGAGTGAGGGTGTAGTGCTTTTAATTTTTAGTGCTGACTTATATAATTGCTTTAGTGAGCAAGTGCCAGGTAACTTGAGTGCAATGTGATACAAGTAACTAAATGCAAAAACGACAAACAGTAACTTTCTTTCAAGTGAAACAAGGAAATAAGTACAGTAAGCAATGCAGATATCACTAGTGATCCACAGAAGCGCTGAGAAGTTGCGTATTAGGTGAATTAGCTTCAGGAACTAACAAGCAAACAAACAACAAGTATATAAACAAAGCTAGATTCAGTAGGCCTGGATCTAGTCTATGCTAGAGCAAACAAGGTGAACCAATTTCAGTAAGATACAGTTCAAATATTCAGGCACTATAAACCTTTAACCAGAAAATTCCCAGCTCAGAAGGGCAGAGTCCAGACTCTTCTCCCACAAGAGTGCAGTCCACGAACCTTCTTAATGTAAAATAACTGGCCTGAAGCCCAAGTGCCTAAACCAGAACTAATACACTTGGACACTGGGCTCTCAATCAGCAGTTCCCAACTTAGAAGGATGAAAGCTACCTGTCCTGCCACCACAGTGCTTGCCACAAACCTTCCTAATGTAAAACAACTGGTCTGAAGCCCAAGTGCTTAATCCAAAAGACTTGAATGATAGCTACACTTTAATCAAGTTACAACCAAGCAGTAATAAATACCATTGAATACTTTAGAGAATGTCTGGATTAGTGCTCAAGTTACACAAACAAAGCTAGATCCAGCAGGCCCGAATCCAGTCTATGCCACAGCAAACAAGGCACCAACTTCAGTAAGAAACAGTTCAGATATGCATGCACTATAAGCCTTTAACCAGAAATTCCCAGCTCAGAAGGGCAGAGTCCAGCCTCTCCTCCCACAAGAGTGCAGACCACGAACCCTCTTAATGTAAAATAACTGGCTTGAAAGCCCAAGTGCTTAAACCAGAATTAATACACTTTTAGAATAACAGACACTGAGCCCTCAATCAGCAGTTCTCAACCTAGAAGGATGTAAGCTACCTGTTCTGCCACAACAGTGCAGACCACAAACCTCTCAGTGCAAAACAACTAACTGGTCCGAAGCCCAAGTGTTTAAACCAAAAGGCTTAGAATGAGTTACACCAAGCAGTAATAAATACAATTGAGTATTTTAAGATGATGCAAAAGTAAAAGAAGTAGGTAAAAACACAAGTACAGTAAAAGCAGATGAAATTTTTTTTTTTTTTTTTTTTTTTTTTTCTGAACAAGTGCTGAGATCAAAGAAACAGATTTGAGTGCTGAAACTAGAAAACTGGCTAGTTACAAGAAAAAAAAAAAAAACAAGCTAGAAGGCTTCCCTCAAACACAGAAGGGCTTGGGGGCTCAGAAGCCTACAAATAGTCTGTACCACTTAACAAGAAAGGCAGGAAATAAGCTTAATTTTTTTTTCTATTTCCCAGATGCTCTCTTTGTACACAGTAGGAGTGCCTGAAATCAGAATATGATCTCACTGCACTCAGTTGAGTGAGCAAATGAGATGGGCCCAGAGGCTGGCTGAGGGCCGGGCAGTTTCAATGCCACTAAGATTAACACCAAAACAAAAACAGGGCGGGTGGGTGGGAATAACTGAAGAGCAGAATAACCAGTTAAAAATTCCTTCAACACTCCTTCATACACAGTTTAAATCAATTTAAATACTGTAAGAAAAAGTGCATAAAAAGGTACTTAAATTCTCTTATACGTCCAGTTGAATATAACCAAGTTCTTAGCTTGCCAAGCTGAAGTTTTAAAGCAGGAATTATTTCACATGCACCAGTTTAAATATGCAAGGACAGGAAATCACTGAATGTGGCTACCCCACACCTGTAATTACTAGCAAATAACAAAATTCAGCCAACACTAGCTTTTAGTTCAAGTTACTGAAGAGCAGAATAACCAGTTAAAAATTCCTTCAACACTCCTTCATACACAGTTTAAATCAATTTAAATACTGTATTTTTTAAAAGAAAAGTGCATAAAAAGGTACTTAAATTCTCTTATACGTCCAGTTGAATATAACCAAGTTCTTAGCTTGCCAAGCTGAAGTTTTAAAGCAGGAATTATTTCACATGCACCAGTTTAAATATGCAAGGACAGGAAATCACTGAATGCGGCTACCCCCACACCTGTAATTACTAGCAAATAACAAAATTCAGCCAACACTAGCTTTTAGTTCAAGTTACTGAAGAGCAGAATAACCAGTTAAAAATTCCTTCAACACTCCTTCATACACAGTTTAAATCAATTTAAATACTGTATGTTTTAAAAGAAAAAGTCCATAAAAAGGTACTTAAATTCTCTTATACGTCCAGTTGAATATAACCAAGTTCTTAGCTTGCCAAGCTGAAGTTTTAAAGCAGGAATTATTTCACATGCACCAGTTTAAATATGCAAGGACAGGAAATCACTGAATGCGGCTACCCCCACACCTGTAATTACTAGCAAATAACAAAATTCAGCCAACACTAGCTTTTAGTTCAAGTTACTGAAGAGCAGAATAACCAGTTAAAAATTCCTTCAACACTCCTTCATACACAGTTTAAATCAATTTAAATACTGTATTTTTTAAAAGAAAAGTGCATAAAAGGTACTTAAATTCTCTTATCGTCCAGTTGAATATAACCAAGTTCTTAGCTTGCCAAGCTGAAGTTTTAAAGCAGGAATTATTTCACATGCACCAGTTTAAATATGCAAGGACAGGAAATCACTGAATGTGGCTACCCCCACACCTGTAATTACTAGCAAATAACAAAATTCAGCCAACACTAGCTTTTAGTTCAAGTTACTGAAGAGCAGAATAACCAGTTAAAAATTCCTTCAACACTCCTTCATACACAGTTTAAATCAATTTAAATACTGTATTTTTAAAAGAAAAGTGCATAAAAGGTACTTAAATTCTCTTATACGTCCAGTTGAATATAACCAAGTTCTTAGCTTGCCAAGCTGAAGTTTTAAAGCAGGAATTATTTCACATGCACCAGTTTAAATATGCAAGGACAGGAAATCACTGAATGTGGCTACCCCACACCTGTAATTACTAGCAAATAACAAAATTCAGCCAACACTAGCTTTTAGTTCAAGTTACTGAAGAGCAGAATAACCAGTTAAAATTCCTTCAACACTCCTTCATACACAGTTTAAATCAATTTAAATACTGTATTTTTAAAAGAAAAGTGCATAAAAAGGTACTTAAATTCTCTTATACGTCCAGTTGAATATAACCAAGTTCTTAGCTTGCCAAGCTGAAGTTTTAAAGCAGGAATTATTTCACATGCACCAGTTTAAATATGCAAGGACAGGAAATCACTGAATGTGGCTACCCCCACACCTGTAATTACTAGCAAATAACAAAATTCAGCCAACACTAGCTTTTAGTTCAAGTTACTGAAGAGCAGAATAACCAGTTAAAAATTCCTTCAACACTCCTTCATACACAGTTTAAATCAATTTAAATACTGTATTTTTTAAAAGAAAAAGTGCATAAAAGGTACTTAAATTCTCTTATACGTCCAGTTGAATATAACCAAGTTCTTAGCTTGCCAAGCTGAAGTTTTAAAGCAGGAATTATTTCACATGCACCAGTTTAAATATGCAAGGACAGGAAATCACTGAATGTGGCTACCCCCACACCTGTAATTACTAGCAAATAACAAAATTCAGCCAACACTAGCTTTTAGTTCAAGTTACTGAAGAGCAGAATAACCAGTTAAAAATTCCTTCAACACTCCTTCATACACAGTTTAAATCAATTTAAATACTGTATTTTTAAAAGAAAAAGTGCATAAAAGGTACTTAAATTCTCTTATACGTCCAGTTGAATATAACCAAGTTCTTAGCTTGCCAAGCTGAAGTTTTAAAGCAGGAATTATTTCACATGCACCAGTTTAAATATGCAAGGACAGGAATCACTGAATGTGGCTACCCCCACACCTGTAATTACTAGCAAATAACAAAATTCAGCCAACACTAGCTTTTAGTTCAAGTTACTGAAGAGCAGAATAACCAGTTAAAAATTCCTTCAACACTCCTTCATACACAGTTTAAATCAATTTAAATACTGTATTTTTAAAAGAAAAAGTGCATAAAAGGTACTTAAATTCTCTTATACGTCCAGTTGAATATAACCAAGTTCTTAGCTTGCCAAGCTGAAGTTTTAAAGCAGGAATTATTTCACATGCACCAGTTTAAATATGCAAGGACAGGAAATCACTGAATGTGGCTACCCCCACACCTGTAATTACTAGCAAATAACAAAATTCAGCCAACACTAGCTTTTAGTTCAAGTTACTGAAGAGCAGAATAACCAGTTAAAAATTCCTTCAACACTCCTTCATACACAGTTTAAAATCAATTTAAATACTGTATTTTTAAAAAAAAAAGTGCATAAAAAGGTACTTAAATTCTCTTATACGTCCAGTTGAATATAACCAAGTTCTTAGCTTGCCAAGCTGAAGTTTTAAAGCAGGAATTATTTCACATGCACCAGTTTAAATATGCAAGGACAGGAAATCACTGAATGTGGCTACCCCCACACCTGTAATTACTAGCAAATAACAAAATTCAGCCAACACTAGCTTTTAGTTCAAGTTACTGAAGAGCAGAATAACCAGTTAAAAATCCTTCAACACTCCTTCATACACAGTTTAAATCAATTTTAATACTGTATTTTTTTAAAGGAAAAGTGCATAAAAAGGTACTTAAATTCTCTTATACGTCCAGTTGAATATAACCAAGTTCTTAGCTTGCCAAGCTGAAGTTTTAAAGCAGGAATTATTTCACATGCACCAGTTTAAATATGCAAGGACAGGAAATCACTGAATGTGGCTACCCCCACACCTGTAATTACTAGCAAATAACAAAATTCAGCCAACACTAGCTTTTAGTTCAAGTTACTGAAGAGCAGAATAACCAGTTAAAATTCCTTCAACACTCCTTCATACACAGTTTAAATCAATTTAAATACTGTATTTTTAAAAGAAAAGTGCATAAAAGGTACTTAAATTCTCTTATACGTCCAGTTGAATATAACCAAGTTCTTAGCTTGCCAAGCTGAAGTTTTAAAGCAGGAATTATTTCACATGCACCAGTTTAAATATGCAAGGACAGGAAATCACTGAATGTGGCTACCCCACACCTGTAATTACTAGCAAATAACAAAATTCAGCCAACACTAGCTTTTAGTTCAAGTTACTGAAGAGCAGAATAACCAGTTAAAAATTCCTTCAACACTCCTTCATACACAGTTTAAATCAATTTAAATACTGTATTTCTTAAAAGAAAAAGTGCATAAAAAGGTACTTAAATTCTCTTATACGTCCAGTTGAATATAACCAAGTTCTTAGCTTGCCAAGCTGAAGTTTTAAAGCAGGAATTATTTCACATGCACCAGTTTAAATATGCAAGGACAGGAAATCACTGAATGTGGCGGGCCCCACACCTGTAATTACTAGCAAATAACAAAATTCAGCCAACACTAGCTTTTTAGTTCAAGTTACTGAAGAGCAGAATAACCAGTTAAAAATTCCTTCAACACTCCTTCATACACAGTTTAAATCAATTTAAATACTGTATTTTTTAAAGAAAAAGTGCATAAAAAGTACTTAAATTCTCTTATACGTCCAGTTGAATATAACCAAGTTCTTAGCTTGCCAAGCTGAAGTTTTAAAGCAGGAATTATTTCACATGCACCAGTTTAAATATGCAAGGACAGGAAATCACTGAATGTGGCTACCCCACACCTGTAATTACTAGCAACAACAAAATTCAGCCAACACTAGCTTTTAGTTCAAGTTACTGAAGAGCAGAATAACCAGTTAAAAATTCCTTCAACACTCCTTCATACACAGTTTAAATCAATTTAAATACTGTATTTTATGGAAAGAAAAGTGCATAAAAAGGTACTTAAATTCTCTTATACGTCCAGTTGAATATAACCAAGTTCTTAGCTTGCCAAGCTGAAGTTTTAAAGCAGGAATTATTTCACATGCACCAGTTTAAATATGCAAGGACAGGAAATCACTGAATGGCTACCCCCACACCTGTAATTACTAGCAAATAACAAAATTCAGCCAACACTAGCTTTTAGTTCAAGTTACTGAAGAGCAGAATAACCAGTTAAAAATTCCTTCAACACTCCTTCATACACAGTTTAAATCAATTTAAATACTGTATTTTTAAAAGAAAAGTGCATAAAAGGTACTTAAATTCTCTTATACGTCCAGTTGAATATAACCAAGTTCTTAGCTTGCTGCTGAAGTTTTAAAGGAATTATTTCACATGCACCAGTTTAAATATGCAAGGACAGAAAATCACTGAATGTGGCTACCCCTACACCTGTAATTACTAGCAAATAACAAAATTCAGCCAACACTAGCTTTTAGTTCAAGTTACTGAAGAGCAGAATAACCAGTTAAAAATTCCTTCAACACTCCTTCATACACAGTTTAAATCAATTTAAATACTGTATTTTTAAAAGAAAAGTGCATAAAAAGGTACTTAAATTCTCTTATACGTCCAGTTGAATATAACCAAGTTCTTAGCTTGCCAAGCTGAAGTTTTAAAGCAGGAATTATTTCACATGCACCAGTTTAAATATGCAAGGACAGGAAATCACTGAATGTGGCTACCCCCACACCTGTAATTACTAGCAACAACAAAATTCAGCCAACACTAGCTTTTAGTTCAAGTTACTGAAGAGCAGAATAACCAGTTAAAATTCCTTCAACACTCCTTCATACACAGTTTAAATCAATTTAAATACTGTATTTTTAAAAGAAAAGTGCATAAAAGGTACTTAAATTCTCTTATACGTCCAGTTGAATATAACCAAGTTCTTAGCTTGCTGTTGAAGTTTTAAAGCAGGAATTATTTCACATGCACCAGTTTAAATATGCAAGGACAGGAAATCACTGAATGTGGCTACCCCCACACCTGTAATTACTAGCAAATAACAAAATTCAGCCAACACTAGCTTTTAGTTCAAGTTACTGAAGAGCAGAATAACCAGTTAAAAATTCCTTCAACACTCCTTCATACACAGTTTAAATCAATTTAAATACTGTATTTTTAAAAGAAAAGTGCATAAAAAGGTACTTAAATTCTCTTATACGTCCAGTTGAATATAACCAAGTTCTTAGCTTGCCAAGCTGAAGTTTTAAAGCAGGAATTATTTCACATGCACCAGTTTAAATATGCAAGGACAGGAATCACTGAATGTGGCTACCCCACACCTGTAATTACTAGCAAATAACAAAATTCAGCCAACACTAGCTTTTAGTTCAAGTTACTGAAGAGCAGAATAACCAGTTAAAAATTCCTTCAACACTCCTTCATACACAGTTTAAATCAATTTAAATACTGTATTTTTAAAAGAAAAAGTGCATAAAAAGGTACTTAAATTCTTATACGTCCAGTTGAATATAACCAAGTTCTTAGCTTGCCAAGTTGAAGTTTTAAAGCAGGAATTATTTCACATGCACCAGTTTAAATATGCAAGGACAGGAAATCACTGAATGTGGCTACCCCCACCTGTAATTACTAGCAACAACAAAATTCAGCCAACACTAGCTTTTAGTTCAAGTTACTGAAGAGCAGAATAACCAGTAAAAATTCCTTCAACACTCCTTCATACACAGTTTAAATCAATTTAAATACTGTATTTTTTAAAAAAGAAAAGTGCATAAAAAGGTACTTAAATTCTCTTATACGTCCAGTTGAATATAACCAAGTTCTTAGCTTGCCAAGCTGAAGTTTTAAAGCAGGAATTATTTCACATGCACCAGTTTAAATATGCAAGGACAGGAAATCACTGAATGTGGCTACCCCCACACCTGTAATTACTAGCAAAATAACAAAATTCAGCCAACACTAGCTTTTAGTTCAAGTTACTGAAGAGCAGAATAACCAGTTAAAAATTCCTTCAACACTCCTTCATACACAGTTTAAATCAATTTAAATACTGTATTTTTTAAAAGAAAAAGTGCATAAAAAGGTACTTAAATTCTCTTATACGTCCAGTTGAATATAACCAAGTTCTTAGCTTGCCAAGCTGAAGTTTTAAAGCAGGAATTATTTCACATGCACCAGTTTAAATATGCAAGGACAGGAAATCACTGAATGTGGCTACCCCCACACCTGTAATTACTAGCAAATAACAAAATTCAGCCAACACTAGCTTTTAGTTCAAGTTACTGAAGAGCAGAATAACCAGTTAAAAATTCCTTCAACACTCCTTCATACACAGTTTAAATCAATTTAAATACTGTATTTTTTAAAAGAAAAAGTGCATAAAAAGGTACTTAAATTCTCTTATACGTCCAGTTGAATATAACCAAGTTCTTAGCTTGCCAAGCTGAAGTTCCACAAAGTTTACCCCCTTCCCAAGTATTGAACCTAGGACCATGTCATCTACAGCATAATATGTTAGCCCACTATGCCAACTCAACTCAAAATAATCACATCTTCCAAGTCTCAAACCCAGGACCTCTGAACAACAGCATTGTGTATTAGCCCACTAGGCCAACCTTACCTAATGCATTCCATATTTGTGAAATGGGTTGACTTTACATATCAAGCACAGTACTTATCTTGCAACCTTTATAACGAGTTTGGACAATTGTAAGACTTCAGGACACAACTAATAAAAAGAGCAAATCCATTTTATTAAAAATGTGCTGTTTTACACTCACAAAAGAAAAGTAAATATTATTTTCTTTCAGTCTTTTGTGGATGAAATAAGTTTCATTTTTCTGACCTTGTTATATCTACCAGCAGGGAAAACTACTAATTGGAGTCCGGGTATGTTATGTACTGCCTGATTAACATACCAAACAAACAAATAAATAAACAATAAAAATGTATTACTAAGGTCAGCTATAGTTCATAACACATTTTCATCAGCCAGTTTAGGTCCAAGTCATTTACTCACAAAACATATTCATACCCAAATTTGTCTCAGCATTAATAAGTCATCTCATTCAATGACAAAGAACAATCACAACTGGTGATCATTAAATATGTGCAAACTGGTCCCTCTGCAATGCAAACACAAGCTATTAGCACATCATTTTAGCTTTTATCTACCATCACCAGTAGCTACAACACAAAAAGACAGCCAGCGTGGGGGATTCACAACTGGGTTTCTGTGAAGATACTGAATATCATTAGTAACTCCCTGCATCTTGTTATTAAAGCCTTGTTACTAAATATTTCATTTATGTATGTATATGTGTGTATGTAGGTATGCGTATATGTATTTATTTAATTTACTGAAACCAAAAACATATTCAGTTTTCAGTCATAAACCATAAAGGTCCAATACACATGCAGATACACACACACACCTTGCAGCTCTCCAGAATGTAGGTGAACACATCACATTTGTTCTCACAGGTTCATAAGTGTGTACTAGGCTAATGGCCCTGGAGCCTTTACAAGCCTAGCTCATAGGATTACTCTGGCATCGTGCCACCTGACCTTAGTTCCCAGTGCTTCTGTCGAGTAGAGCCACTGGAGTGATCCCCAGTGTGAGTTTTCTATTTCCCATCCACTTATCAAGATTTGTCTTGAAGAGGGCCAGTGAGGTGCTCTGTTTGACATGTATGGGAAGTCTATTCCATAGCATGGGCAGTCACTGGGTTATGAACCTGTCCCTCCAGCACACTCTGTTGATTGTGTTAATGAGGTTAAGGTCTCTGGAGCATGTGGTGCAGAGGGATTGGGATTTCTTTAGATATAGCATTTCTAAAAGAGTTGGGTCAGACATGGCTTTGTAAGTCAAGCAGAGATCGCCTCTAAGCAGGCAATATGAGACAGAGAATAGTTGGAGTTTTTTCAGTCTGTTCATACAGGACAAGTGTTTAAGGCCTAGGATCCTCTTTGTGAGGTACTTTTGCAGCCTCTCCAGTTGTTGCAGGTGTCCAGTGAGGTACATGCCAAATGGGGCATTGTACTCTATGATTGGCCTAATGAGGGAAGAGAAGAGGGAGACAATGACCTCCTTCTTCCTGGATGCAAAACACTTAATAATGAGATGAGGCACATAGAAGGACTTTCTGATCACAGTGGCAATGTGGTGGTCAAAAGAAAGGTTGCTGTCAACCTGTGTTCCCAGATCTGTTATAACACCTTCTGTGTTCAGTGGACTACCATCGATGTGGTAATTCATGGGAACCGTGTTTTTCCCAAAGGGGATGATGACACATTTTTTGACATTGAGCTTAATGCCATGGTTCTGACACCAGTTGTTTTTCTGTAGGATGGCAACATCACCTGGGGAGTAAATAATAGCTCCCAACTTGCAATCATCTGTGAACTTTGTCAGCCAGAGTCCCTTCGTGTTAGCCTGGACTTCAGAGAAGTAGATACCAAACAGGAGAGGACCCAGGACCAAACCCTGTGGGACTCCACTCGTGACTGGTCGGCAGTCTGACTTGGACTCAGCTACTTTCACACTGTGGGTTCCATCTGTGAGCCAGTTTGCAACCCACCTAGTGATATAGGGGTTGATGCCTAGCTTAGTGAGTTTTTGTATGATTCCTGAGTGGGGAATGGTATCAAAGGCCATGGCCAGATCAAGGTAGGCTGTATGAACCACCTTGTCTTCATCCACAGCTCTGGTGACTGACTCAAAGAAGTCGACCAAGTTGAGCAGGCTTGATCTACCCTTCACAAAACCAAACTGTGTGGGATCCAGAGTTTGGAGATTCACTGTATCCTTGTTTATTAGGTCCATGATGATGCGTTCCATAGCTTTGCATATCAGACTCGTGAGGCTAATGGGGTGATACTTCCCAGGGTCTGTAGTCACTCCTCCTTTGTGGAAAGGGGATGACTGTAGCAGTGCACCATTCAGTAAGGACAAAGCCTGATGTGAGGCTGTGATTGAACAGGGCAGACAGGTGAGGTGCCAGTTCACTCTGTAGTTCATGTAGAACACAGCCAGGGGATATTGTCAGGTCCCACAGAAGCTGTATTCTTGGCCTTGGACAGTGCTGTTTTAACCTGGGAAACAGTAATACTGGGTGCCTGGCAATCTACTGGTATTGCGATTGGTCCTTTGGGGGGGAGGGGTAAAGTTGACACTGAATTTGTCGGCCAGTATATTGGCAAAATCTATCAGCAACAAAAGAGCAGAGCCAAACCACCATGACTGTTCAGGATAAACACAATAATGCTTCAATGAAAATGCAGAAAATCTTTATTGAAGAGCTCAAGGTAAGCGCTTTCACGACCTCTGTGGTTGCTTCATCAGACTACATCCAAACCAGCAGTTTCTCAGCTTAAACGCATGAGTCAATTAGCACATTGTAAATTAATCATGGCAAAATCTGTTGGCTCGTTATAGGAGGTACTGTTGTGCATTAGCTCAGAGCAATTCTGGGTATTGTCGTGGAGATTCTTTATATAATTATAGAAGGTCTTGTGGCCATCTTTACTATCTGCTGCAATTATGTTTTCATAGATAACTTTAGAGGGTTTAATGAGGGATCTCAACTTTTTGTTGAGGCTGATAAGGGAGTTTTTTTAGTCCTGGGACTTCACCTTATTCCGTATCAGTTTCTTCCTTCTGTTGTAGTGTCTTTTTATGGCAGGGGACCACCAGATTGGCTTCCTTTTTTGGGGGGAGAGCGTCTTGATACTATTGGGTATGGCGAGATCCATGCATTTGTGCATGCGTTCATACATTGCACTGGTCTATTATTCAGTGGTCATGCAACTATTCTCCATTTGCATAGATGCCGTGAAGTTCACCACCTCTGTTTTTAGGAGCCCAAAGTTATCTTTGGAGAAGCTTTTCATGGTGGTTACCTTTGTGGGGGGGGGGTGGATTTCCAAGGTGATTAGTTTGTGGTCGGATCTAACCAGGGAGGAGTTGACTATTGGTGTAGAGCAGCGGTCACCCATGTTAGTAATGACCAGATCAAGGATATTGCTACCTGTAGTGGGGGCAAGAATGAGCTGGTCCAGGGCATTGGAATTAATGAATTCCAGGAAACATTGGGCAAGTTTATTGGTACATGAGTAGATTTTGCCAGTTAATGGATGGGTAGTTGAAGTCACCCAGTATGAGAGTGTTAGGTTGGACCCTAATATGCTCAAGGGTGCTTAGAAACATGGATTGTGAGTCTTGGAACATGGTTGAGGACCTATAGCAGGCTGTGACCTGAATCGCTGTCTTACCCAAACAGGATATATTACTGTGTAGCTAAATTAATAACTAATAAAGTTCTACCACAAGAATACTGGGTAGTGAGGTAAAGGAAGGGGAGAAACCAAATACCATCATGGATATATCGACTAGAGAAAACTATAAAGCAATTAAGGCAAGAAGTGTCACTGTTAGAAGAGTATAGAAGGGGGAATAGATCAACAAATACTAAGAAAGATAGATGTGATTAAAGCAATGCACAGTATAAGAATAGACCAGGATCTATCATGCACTATCGCAAATAACAAACAAAAAATTCAGCACAGGCAGAAAAATACACATATAAATATAAGGGAAAAGTACATAATAAGCAATTTATTGATGACCCAAAAAAGTTTTATAGAGAAATGGGAAATAAGGTGAAAGGAATGACGA
>NC_056732.1:1287617994-1287638667 GCF_019279795.1 Protopterus annectens
AAAAAAATTTAGGTTAAATTTGAACAGTGTGCCTGATTAATATGGCCCACTACTCACAGGGACAGACTCTATCGTCCATAGCAGTTGTTCAGCTGAACATCATTACAACAACACCTGATGGCACATATAAATCATTCCACATCATCTATTCCATTATTATGGACCAAGTACTACAGTCAATTACATGTATATATACCTCACATACCTGTTGTGGGAATGATGTCTGTTCTGGATAGTTTGCTTGTAAGGTTCTTTTTTTTTTTTTCCTTTGCCTTGGCCAGTAGCCTGCCTGACTAAGGGTATGTTGCAGACTATCCTGAAGCAACTTGCTCAGTGTTTGACAACACTATTTCACATATGGGCCTGTGTTCCGGCCTCTGTCCTCCACCTACATACTAGGCTTTGTCCATATGACATTCAGTCAGGGGTTGTTACCCTGCTGTTGTGGCCCCCACACATATTGTAGGGTTGGGTCCATATATATGTGGGCTTCATCTGCTCAAAACATGTGTGCCCTTCTGCAGTCCAGAGGTCAGTGTATGTAGCAGTGTTATATGCCCCTGTAAGTCAGTCTATGGGGGGCTATGCACAATAAATAACCTAGACTGCTAGAACATGTGAGGGATATCAGGAGTAAGCTGCCTTAAGGTTTATGGATGTACATTACCATAAATTACAACTTGGGAAAATTGCTGGCCTACTGCTTACTGCCATACAGACTGTTCTGTTTGTCAGTGTGATTGTAATGGTTTCAGTTATTTATTTATTTATTTTATTTATCATTTGTTTACCGGAAAAGTCCGACCAGGTTCCACAGAGCCTGTTTTCAGCGGAGGCCCGGGGAGAAATGCTCCAGATGCATGTCTTTGGAATGTGGGAGGGAGAAACCACGACAAACACAGGGAGAACATGCAGACTCCACACAGAAGGCACCCCAGCCGAGAATCGAACCGGAGAGCCTCTTGCTGTGAGGTGACAATGTTAACCACTGCACCACTGCGCCACCCAGTTATGTATTGTTATGTAACAGATACATCCCATTTTGTCAACTTACGTCTTTTCCCCCTAGGGATTACATACAAAGTTCAGGACTATACATATACATTACTTACTGTTGATTAATTGTTATCCTGTGGCCCAGTCTGTCTTTACTGTTGTACTACTTGCAGGCCTTGGCCTGGACAGCTACCTATGTTATGCTTTCAGATTACTGTATTAAATTATCTGCTTGAAAGTTGCATTAATCTGTTTGTACGCATTTCAAAGTATAAACAGCTATATGACATAGCATATACAACTGTGACTGTACACAAAACTTTACTATGTATGCAAACCTGTGAGTGGTGTCATATCCTTTGACTCTCTGTGGGTATATGTTTCAGGCAACAATTGTCTTTTGTATGGGTGACTCATACACTGTCCATTTGATAAGGTGGCAACTGTAGGAATACTGGCTGTTCATTATGGTGTGCACCCTCTAAATATGTAGCTTCCTATACATATCTATGTGTGTGTATGTGTAGTTACATATATATATATATATATATATATATATATATATATATATATATATATATATATATATATATATATATATATATATATATATGTATCTGCATATATGTGTGTGTGTATATGTATCTTTGGAATGTTTATTGCTTCCACATTGTACATTCCCTATGGTCAGAGTGTACTGCACAATATATTATTGATACCATCCTGACATCATACAGATGGGATGGATTACTGTTAACGTCTTGTGGCCATGTTGTGTCGGGTCCTGGGTATGGGACTTGGAACAGTTGGCATTGTATTGCAGAGCAGATCTGTTTTGCGGTGGGGGAGGGGTGATATCAATACTTACAATACGTATTTAGCTTGGGCCCCCTCATCCCCATTAACGGTGCCTTTGGTCATATATGTATTTGTTATGTTCTCTTTTATATCTATCGATATATATCTGTGTGTGTATATATATGTTTCTGTTAAATGCATTTGAACTTTTTTGAATATTTGATATTTTTGATTTTTGGTTTTATTTTTGTGCAATAGATATTTTTGTGTAATAGCTCTTTAAATATATTCATTCTGGAATGATTTTAATTGAATAATTAGGTTGTTTATATATTTTTTATATAAAATGAAGCTTAATTGGTGTGTACTTTGTCTGAAGAAGGAGAGGTATTGTCCACTCCGAAAGCGCTTATTAAACGGTTAGTTCATATCTTACTGCTCCGTCTCTTTATCTCGCTTTTTTGTTTTTATTCAGAGCAACTGCAACACTAACAATGCCATACAATACCAGAGTAAACAGTAACGGTACAGGATATCAATCTTTTATTTCTAGGCACAGTTTTCGTATTGTACAGACCTGTGGGGGCAATGTTTGTTCACACTACCTGAATGTTGCCACACATATTCCCAGATTCCACATTAGTATTATGCACATACGTGTCTCACTGTGTTACTGCACACACTGGTCACAGCTTCACAACATGGGGATGGAGATGGGACATACTTGGCTTATTACTCATAACATTCTGGGGAGTTGCTAGAGTGGCAGGTTTGTTCTTATAGATGTCAGACAATCAGTTGTATTTCCTATTTGCTGCCTAACAAAGTCCAAGAAACAGGTGTAGAATAGCTAGACATACTGGTGAACCAACATGAAATTAAATCCAGTAACAAAAGGCACAGCACGACCATCCATATAAAACAGGGTTTATTACATCAAGCTTTAGAGTTGAAACTCTTTTTCTTGAAAAAGTTTCTACTCGAATGCTTAATGTAATAAACCCTGTTTTATTGCTGCCTAAACGTCTGGGATTATCCCACTGATTTGACAGAGGGGACAGGGTGACAAGCAACAGATATGGGCCAATTTACTGGACATTCTGGACATATCTGTACAGTTGTGGGGTATGATTCTGCATACAGCCTACTACCACTCCCAGGATTTGAACCATAGCTGTGTGTGCTAAACATAACAGTTAACGTCTCAGTTGAGTGTGCTATTTGGATTATGTTGTCTGTCTTTTCACTGTTTTCCATTTAAGTCTCTCTCTCAGTTGTACTATGTGACCTTTTGTGATTACAACAGTCATATAAGACATTCCTACACATTTTATTTATGTAGCACAGTGTGGGTAACAGTGCTTAATACAACACTACTATTAAGAGATTGCAACTGTATATTACCATATGAAACCAGAGTAAACACATGCAGTCCAGCAGTTAGACCTTTACTGTCAGGCTATTATGCTTTTATTTACATGCAACCTATATGAGACTGTACCTGCCATATTCTTTGGTGTATGCAGTACATGCCTTAAACAATACCGGTTTTATACAGGCAATTAACTTACTACTATGTTTAGATTTATTTCCTATGCAAGAGTATTACTAACCTGCCTCACGTCGCAACAGCTGCATTCTACAGGCATGGACTTCCTGATTCGCAGCCCACTCAACTGTCACTGTGAAAGACATAAGAGGAATATTTAGCCACACCTATCCATAATATACATAAGCTGGCAATTATTAAACAGGTAGTGGACTGATACTTACATAAGGCTGGGACATCCCCCGTCCTCCTAGCCTCCTGGATTCACTGATCCAACAGATCACCCTTTCTCCACTTCAGGTCAGCATAGTGATGCCTGACCTGCTCACCAGTTTAGGGTATGCCAGTGGCACTGGTGAGGTCATGGGTGAGACTGTCCCAGGTATCCGCTTTGTATTTGTAACCCTGGTATTGGCCCTGCAGCAGTCTCTGGTCATGTTCTTTCAGAAGGAGTCCTGCCATGACTCTGGACTTCTGGATGCCCCCAGCGCTGTGCCTGAAAGCTCCCAACCGATCCCATACCAGTCATAGTGCTTACAGGAGGAAGCAGCAACCAGTTATGAGATGTATTTCTGCCTGTTGGGTTTAAATAGGGTCGATTTCCCACACTTTGTTGTGATTGGATGGTTTTGAAAATGATAAGCTATGGGCAAACCTGGTTACCTGAGGTTGGCATTACTTAAAGGGGTATACCAATGGGAAAACTGAGTTAGCTGGCCTACACATTGCTTACGCATAATACACTGGGCTGTCCGATACTTAGTGTTGCTTAATTTTTAATTTGTATACTATTTGCTTTTTGGCATTGATTTATTATTCATTACATGTTATGTATGTGTTTGGTATCCATGATTCATGTGTACGTACACTGTATGGGGTCCTTGTGTTTATTAGGGGATTTCAACACTTTATTACAATGACACCTCACATATGGGCTTAATGCAGTACTCCAGTTCACATATTTATGTTATGTAGTAGGTTATACAACATAACTGTATATCGATTCCTTTCACATGTTCAGTTTGATTTTCCTATAGTAAGGATCTGTTTGGTGAAACATCAATCCTATGTACTGCTGGGATGGCTTAGATGTTAACTACTGTGACTATAGTGCACAGTGTCCTGGGTTCAAGACCTGCAAAGGCTGTTTATTTTGTTTCTGACCAGAACAGCGGCTGTTGCATACAGAGTGATTACAACACTTTTAAGCAATTGTAAGTGGGTTTGCGCGATGGTAAGCAAGGCTAAACTCTGGTTAAATATGCTTACAGAGAGTTAGCTTTAATATTGCTTAACCTGTGTGCGCATTGCTTACCAAAACACAAATGAGCTTAAACCCACTTACTACTGCTTAAATATGCTTACTCTTGCTTAATAGTGCTTACTCCCACTTACCACCGCAATAATTTAGACAGTAATGTAAAATGTTTTTTTGGAAGGTGGTGGATTTGGAAACTCTATGGATTTATCATTCATTACACATTGTACCTTCGATTTGTATCCCTGATTCATGGGTACATGTACTGTATGGGGCACTTGTGATTATCTGTGGATGACAGTGACACCTCACATCTACATTTTATGCAGTACACCAGTTCATGAATATATGTTAGTTAGTAGGTTATGCAACAAAAAATATTGTTCATAAAGGGATTTGACATGGAAAATGGAATGTACTGGTGTGGGACTCGAGCCGGGAATGGCTGCTCATAAGGCGAATGCTCTTCCCACTACACTATTGCAGTATTGCTTCATTTGCATATATCTTGATTGTTATCCTAGTGTGTCATTTAAGCTGCAAAAAACATAGCTAAGCAATGGGCAAACCCCCACACCTACAGTTAAATTTTATCTGTTTGATTAAAAAAAGAAGCTTGTTTATATTTTATATATTAACTATTGCTCTTATAAACTGGGGGTATGCGAACACCTATGAGCGGTCTCACTCATTCTTATTCCTAAACTGCTGTTCTTGATTGCAGGGGCATGATTATTCTGTGAGCTCTGCTCTCAGACACACCCCCTGCACTCGTACATGCTCCGTGTCCATTTAGGAGCTCAGGCAGTGTACCTTCATTAATATGCCTGGTGCGCTGCCGTCCTGCTCCTAAATGTAAAAGTATAGTGAATCCGGGGCTAGTCTTCTCAGTTCTGATTATACATTATGCAAATAACCTTCTCCATTGTTTTACCACAAAAATAAAGTTATGGGTCTTTGTGATTCTGCATCTGTCCGGTTCCCCTATCCTTTAAATATGGGTTGAACAAGTGCATGTCTCCAGTCATAAGTTATGGGTCTCTGTGACTCTGGGTTTGTCCTGTTACCCTGTCCTTAAATATGCATTGAGCCAGGGCATGTCTCCTACCACAGTGTGTGTGTGTGTGTGTGTGTGTGTGTGTGTGTGTGTGTGTGTACACACACACACACACACATATATATATATATATATATATATATATATATATATATAGATATATATATATATATATATTTAGATATAGATATACTGTAGATATGTATAATTTTCTATTATAGGTTCATAGGTTCATAGGATGATACTAGGCTATTGACCCAGAGGCCCGTATAAACCTAGCCAAGAATTACACCCATGTTCTCTCAAAGTCAACACCTGTTTCCCCTGTCCAGCAGGGACACAGTTGGGATCCCAGGGGTATATTTTCTGCTTCCCATCCAGGTTCCTTTTAAAGAGAGCTAGAGAGGTACTCTGCTTGACATTGAGAGGGAGTCTATTCCATAGATGGGGGAGTCTTTGGAACACAAATCTATCCCGCCAACAAGTTCTATTAATGTCACAGACCAGGTTAAGGCCTTGTGTGTGGGTTGCACGAGTGGAGTTTGTCTTATGGGTATGCTGGAACTCCATCAAGACTGGGTCTGAAATGGCCTTGTATGCCACACACAAGTCACCTCTGAGCAGTCTGTATGAGACTGAGTAGAGGGACTGGGGTTTTAGCCTATCTGTATAGGATAGGTGTTTGAGACCCTGGATTTTCCTGGTCAGGAACCTCTGTTGTCTCTCCAACTGCTGCATATGCTTGGCAAGGTACATGCCGAAGGGGGCATTGTACTCAATAATGGGTCTGATAAGGGAGGAGTACAGGGATATTTTGACCTCCTTGTTCCTGGATAAAATACCCTTATTTATGAGGTGGGCCATGTAGAAAGCCTTCCGTACAACAGAGGCAACGTCATGGTCAAAAGTCAGGTTGCTATCAACCTGTGTGCCTAAATCCTTCACAACTGATCGCATGCTTAATACATTGTTATTAATGTGATAATTAGTGGGGATGACATTATCTGCAAAGATGATAATGATGCATTTCTTGGCATTCAGTTTGAGGCCATGCTTCTGGCACCAGTCATTAGTTTGGGTAAGGCCCTCTTGGAGGATGTTCACATCACTAGGGGAATTTAAGACAGCACCCAGCTTGCAGTCATCTGCAAACCTGGTCAGCCACAGACCACTGGTTTTGGCTTATACCTCAGAAAAGTATATCCCAATCAGTAGAGGCCCCAAGACTAATCCTTGGGATACACCTCTCATTACCGGTCTACTCCTAGAGGTGACTTCCCCTACTTTGACTGAGTGGGTTCTATCAGTGAGCCAGTTAGCTACCCATCTGGTAACATACAGGTTGATGCCTAGCTGGGAGAGTTTATCTATTAATGCCCGAGTGGGGAATAGTGTCAAAGGCTTTGGCGAGATCAAGGTAGGTGCTGTTCACCGACTTCCCCTCGTCCATGTGTTTGTTGACTGTTTCAAAGAAGTTGACCAAGTTTAACAGGCATGATCTCCCGCTGACAAAACCAAATTGTGTGGAGTCAAGCTTTTGGAAGTTGCCAATGTCCTTGCTTATAAGGTCCATGATGATGTCACATAAGAATCTGTGTGTAAATTTTTGAAATTGACTAAAATACCTTAGTGAGGTAGTATAGTGATTGCCTTTACCAGCTAGAGGTAGGCAGTAAACACTTTTTGCCATCATCCATGTCTCAAGTGGCCTTGTGAACGTAGTGCACTGGATTTAGCAGCTGCAGCCTACCCTTTACAAAACCAAACTGGGATAGGTGCATTGTTTGAATATTTCCTGTGTATTAATTAGATCCATTATTACTTTTACATGGACATTTTTTTACGAGTAGTCCAACTTGTGGATCTGTAGTTCACTGGGTCTGTTCATGGTACAGCTTTATGTAGAGAGATGACCTTTGCTGTCCTGCATTCCCTAGGGATGAGGCCTGCCTGGAGGCTGCTGTTGAACAGACATTGTAGTGTGTCTGAGGGATCATTTTTCAAACCATATAGGAGACATCCCAGGCTGTTATTACAACTCATTGCTGTAGTGTGTTTATCTTGGAAGAGTGCAGTGAGGAACAGATCTTTAATAACACTGGGTGTAAGTTGTAGAGGGTATTTCCTGGGGAGTAAGTAGTCATGTTCGAGTCCGATGGACTTTCTGTTCTGCTTGTACCTTATTGTTGTAATATCACTCTTTTGAGTAAAGTTACTGTCCTCTGCTCTATCTTGCACATTGGTAACTACTGGAGCCAATGAAATGTTTATGCCAAGGCCTTTCTCTTTGGACTATAAGTTTGAGAGGTATGTCTTCATTTGCCATTGAAATGTCATGTAATTACAAAAAAGTAAATCTGATATTGTTAATACTCATTCATTCCTTACGCATGGGTATCGGTTCTGAGCTCGGAACCGAGCCGGCCATTTTCCAAGCTCGCATCAGCTGCAAACTCTCGAGCTAAACTCTTACCCACAATTCTCCTCTCCCTGTTACCTCAGATTTTGTTTGCCGTGTTGCCATCTGGTCGTGTCAAGCTACTTCTCTTGAGCTAAGTACAGTCAATTGTTGTTTAATTGCTTTACAAATTACTTTTATGTCAGAAAAGTTGATATTTTTTGTCTTACCCTATCGCATCTAGCGTTCATAAATTCCTCAGGTTTTTCTGTCTTTTACTTACTACTTTTACCGCGAGGTATTTTTTCGTTACCATCGTTGGTAACATTTCCCCTTTTCTCTCTCATACCTTCGGGTACTCTCTTGTACCATTGTTGGTACTTTTCTATTAATTAATATGGCAGATAAAAAAGGTAGTCCAGGGTTTAAGAGGTGTTCTGATTGTGGACACAAACTTCCTACTTCTGATGCACACTCTTTATGTGTTTATCGTTTGGGAGCTTCCCATTTATCTGTTGAGCCACCCTGTACTTTTTGTGAGAACTTTTCTAATAGAACTTTGTTAGAAAGGAAAAACAAGCTGATACTGAAGGGACTTCTAAAATCTCCCTTTTCAGAAGCTATTTCTGGGTTGGAGGTCTCAACCCTACCTAAAGCCCATAAGAAAATGAATGTTTCTGCTAAGGCTAAATCCTTGCCTTCATCCTTGGCTGGGGACTCTCACCAACCAAAACCTAAAAAGGCAAAATGTTCAGCTCCGGAGATCTCTCAGTCAGCCCCAGTGCTTTGGGTGCCTAGACCTTTGGCACCAAGGCCTTCTGCTCCATTAGTAATTTTGGCTCCGTCCTGTCCTGCAGCCTTCTGTATATCAGCACCGAGGGGCTCCTCGGTTCAGACCATTACCACTGTATCAGCAGTGACTGTTTAGTCGGTGCAGACCTTGACCTCGTCGATTCCGAGATCTTCCTCGGAACCAAGGCCTTTATTGTTGACTCCAGTTTTGTCGGTTCCAGCTTCAGCACCAACTACCACCACTTCAGCACCAACAACCACTTCGGCACTGATCCCTGTGTCGGTGCAGACAATGACCTTGGCACAGATGACTTTTTCAGTGCAAACAACAGTAGTTCAGTCTTTCTCAGCACCGTTGTCCTCGGTGCAGTCAGATGAGATGGACACCGAGTCTGCCTCTTTTGTGGACAGGCCTGTTTCTCCCTCAGTCTCTGTGAGGTCCATTAGAAGCCTTTCCGGACATGAGGTGTTGCATCTTGTGGAACAGGCATTCCACCCCTCAGGAACTATCCTTCTTTGGGAAGTGATCACCCATTTCCAAAGACACCTTCTTATTCTCCTCCTCCTTCATTGCCTTTGAAGTCCATGGAATAGCACAGTCTTCCCCTTCTACGGTTCCCTTTATGGATCTCACTAAGGAACCACAGTTGCCTTCATGGCAGGAAAATTTTGCTACGACCCAGGATGTCAGCTGTGACACACATAGCTTGCTGCTCCACAGCCATCCAGGGACTCCGGGTCGGCAGGCTGAGCCACTTAGGGGAGGAGTACCCCCTGTCCTAGACATACACTCCTCTTTGGGTGGACTAGCCTTCTAACTGATGGAGAAGGCTTTCACTGCTGCTAGCAATACTTGACTGTCTATACCTCTGCCCTGCTCTGGTACACTGGTTTCACAAGTCGCATCTAGTGGACACTGGTTGCAAGGGCCGCAGGACATATTCCCTCAGGAATCCCCCTTTCCATTGTCTTCCCCAGCTTCTCCCACTGAGGAGGTCCACCAGAAAAGTTTGTGTAATAGGAAGCACATGGACTCCACAGAGGAGTCCCTCACTGAAGACACAGATTTCTATGAGGGGGAAGGATCCCCACGGCCACCCTCTGAGGTATTCTTTGGCGATATCCTCAAAATCCTGAAACAGAGAGGTGACTGGCAGTCCTCTAATCTGACCCCTGAGGAATCTGTGCTCCTGCAGGCCTTTCACGCCCGGCCCCCTACTTCCTGGGTTACTCCACCTGCTGATGAACTTGTCAGGTTCATCGTGCAGCATGCTTGGAAGGCCCCTGATATCATCGAAGCTATTCCCCAGAGGCCAGATAAGATCTTGTCCCCTCCTGCTTTAGATCCCCATTGGTCCAAAGGTCTTCCTGTGGATGCTTTGGTGGTGGCGGCCGCAACAAATAAGGCTCTGGCAGAAGAAATCCAGACTGTCCATCCACCTAACAGAGAGTCCCGGGCCCTGGACAGGATAGGGAAGCACACCTTTGCTTCAGCGACCTTTGCTATCAGGTCCCTGAATTATATGGCACATTTTACCAGGCTTCAAAGGGATCTGGTTTCTGAGCTCTCTGAAACCTTGGCTGGTGCCGTGTCTGATGAGGTCCGTGACAAAGTGGCCTCTCAGCTGGCCACCATTGAGTCTATATCTAACTCCTCTATGCGACTGATATCTCATGCATCAGAAGGAGCAGCTAGAGTGGCGGGTTCAGCTGCAGTCTTGAGATGACATGCCTGGATGCGCTTGTGCAACTTCGTGGAACCTTTTAAGTCTTCTTTTCTTAATGCCCCCATTGAGCCCTCCTCGTTGTTTGGGCTCAAAGTTAAAAGCACACTGACCAGATGTGAACAGGACAGTAAGAACATTTCTGCCATAGGTGTCTGTTATTTTTCCCCTCAACGAGCTTTCTCTCGAAACCAAAAGAGTGGGAAGATATGGTTCAAGAAATCTCAGAGTCCTTTCCGTGACACACAGGCAAGTTCTCCCCCAGAGGCAGAGGGGGAAACTCACAGGGATGATGCTCCTTTCGAGGCAGAGGGGGACCGCGTAACCAGAGTTCTAGGGATTCTTTCCCTGGTCAATCCTGCCAGTGCTCCTGAAGAGTGGCCCAACTCCTTTCCTCTAGAGGTGGTTGGGGGACATTTCTCCTTGTACCCTTCTGGCTGGCTAACCATCACCACCGATTCTTGGGTACAAAGGATCATAACCAGAGGTTATCATATCCCCTTCAATCTTTGTCCCATCCCTTCAAAAAATCTTCCCGACGTTCCACCCAGTCAAAGGGAAGAAGCAGCACTAGAGATAGAAACGCTGCTAAGAAAAAGAGTCATCCAAATAGTCCCTCCAGACCAGATATGATCCGGATTCTACTCAAGACTATTTTTGGTGCCAAAGAAAACCAGGGACTGGAGACCAATTTTGGATCTCAGTTTATTGAACAAGTTTGTGAGAGTACAAAAATTCCGGATGGTCACAATACAGTCTATCCTCCCGCTTTTGGAAAAAGATGATTGGATGTGCTCTATAGATCTTCAAGATGCGTACTACCACATAAAAGTGGACAGGCCGTCAAGAAGATTTCTGCACTTCCATGCGGGAGCCAGTCACTACCAGTTCAGAGTACTGCCCTTCGGACTCTCTACAGCCCCCAGGGTGTTCACAAAGTGCATGGCAGTTGTCACAGCTCACTTGCAACTTCAAGGATTCCAAGTGTTTCCATACCTTGACGACTGGCTCATTTCTGCCCCCACCAGACATCTACTGGAAAAAGCCCTGGCATTCTCTCTCCTCACTGCTCAAAGGCTAGGCATAACCATAAACTGGCAGAAATCCAATCTCACCCCATCTCAGTCAACAGAATTCATAGGGGTTATCTTGGACACAAAAAATGCAGAGCTGCTATTCCAGAGCACAGCATTTTAAGGATAAAGCAACACCTAATTCCAATCCTTTCAAAGGAAAAATCCATGGCTTACTCGGTTCTACAGCTGTTGGGTTCCATGGTAGCCTCCATCACCATTGTTCCCGTGGCCAGGTTTCACATGAGGCTTCTACAATGGCTACTGCTCACCCAAATGGTATCCTTTTCAGCATCCTCTTTCAGCCATGATTCGAGTAACCCACAGGTGCAAACTGGATTTAAATTGGTGGATGACACACAATCTCTCACAATGGTCTCTCCCCTTCTCCTCCCAGCAACCCAAGGCCTCCCTGATGGGGTGGGGGGCTATGTCAAGGACAGACAGTCCAAGGCACTTGGTCGCAACTGGTGGCCCATCTGCATATAAATGTTCTAGAGCTGAGGGTGGTGCTTCTGGCGTTGCAAGACTTCCATCCCCTGCTGCCATCTGGGACAATTGCGATTCAATCAGACAACATGGCGGTGGTCTGGTACATCAACAAGCAAGGTGGAACCAAATGTTACCCCCTTTGTCAAGAGGCCATGAGGATATGGCAATGGGCGATGGCTACCAACCGTTTTCTTCTAGCAATGCACATTCCCGGGAGTTCCAATGTGATAGCAGACAGACTCAGCAGGTGCATTCTTCAACCTCACGAGTGGTCCCTGAATCCCTTGATAGTGGCCGAGATCTTCCGCCGCTGGGGCCATCCTAGCTGCGACCTCTTTGCATCCCAGACCAACTACAAATGCAGCAACTACTTCACCCTGATTCCCCCTCCGGGACAGTTGCCCAGGGACACTCTAGTCCATGATTGGCACTCGGGTCTTCTTTACACATTTCCACCCTTTCCCCTCATTCCCCAGTTTCTGAAGAAAGCCCGACGGTTGAAGAGCAAGGTGATCCTCATAGCACCATATTGGCCTCGACAGATTTGGTTCCCCTTCCTTTGGCCTCACCTACTAGATTGACCATGGATTCTCCATCCAACCCCAGAGTTGATCTCACACCCACAGAACCTGATTCATCCCAACCTGAACAGCCTGAAGCTCATGGCTTGGCTTACTCCATTTACCTTGATTGCCAGGCAGAATGATCTTTCTTTACCAGTACATGCTATTCTCATTGCTTCTCATAAGTCTTCCACTAGAATTACTTATCTGAGCAAGTGGAAAAGATTTACCTTTTGGCTGAAAGGATAAGCAAGTAGACCCCTTTTCAGCACCAGTGTCAATAATACTAGACTATCTGTCTGACCTGTTTCAATCGGGTCTATCGGCCTCTACCATTAGAGTTTGTTTGGCTGCAATTTCTAATTTTCATGAGGGTGTCCAAGATTCCTCTCTTATGTCCCATAAATTGTGCAAGACCTTCATAAAACAAGTCATTAAAGACAAAAAATCCTACTATAACCACCTACAAATAAACCACACAAAAAACCCAAACAATTCTGGAACTCTATAAACACCCTCCTCAAGCCAGGTACCACAAAAAACCCTTGTTCCGACAGCAGCAAAACTGACCAAGAAATTGCCAATCTATTCAATACATTCTTCACCTCCTCCATTGCTGAGCTGACCAAAACCTTCCCAAATAACATCCCCCTACCCACCTCCTCCCAAGCTTCAAAAGTCTACTTCACTCCTACCTGCTTCTTCACAGAAAGTGTAACTGCACTCCACACCCCATACCTCCCAAACTTCCCCCTTCCTTCTCTCCTGGCTAAACTCATTACCTTTCAAATTACTGACTTATACTCCGACTACAACTCATAAGCAATCTCCTCCCAACATATCACTGTTTGACTCTAATTTCAGTCCTTTCATAGCTACTTAATCTTCTTAGCTACCAAGTATTAGACTCCTCCTCTATCCACTTCCCTTCCTGGTAAAAAACTTGTTTACAACTCCATACTGAATGCTATGTAAAAGAATCTTTCGTGTGATATCTCAATTTGATACACAACTTAGCAATGTAAAATATTTCTATATGTTTATGCAACTTGTTTTGCAGTGTAAAATAATTTCTTTCATGTGCTATTTCAATATGATATGTAACTTATCAATGTGAAGAATTTCTATATGTTTATGTAACTTGCAAATCTTCACAAATTAACAATGTAAAAACTATTATGTAACTAGCTATGTGGAGCTTTTCTCCCCGGGCCTCCACTAAAAATGGGCTCTCGAGCCCAGTGGACGTCCCCGGTCACCAAACCGGAATAAATAAATAAATAAATGGTGTGAATCATCTGAAGCCACCTTTTAGAGAACCTATTCAGCCATGGAATTTATCATTAGTTCTACAAGCACTGACAATGGCACCTTTTGAACCAGCATCTTCTTGCGACCTCAAGTGTTTGTCATGGAAAACCTTGTTTTTGGTCGCTATTACTTCTGCCAGATGTATTTCTGAACTTCAAGCTTTATGTATCAAGAGTCCATACTTGATTTTTCATAGAGATAGAGTGTCTCTGAGAACTAAAGTGATCTCTGAAATGTCCATTAATCAAGCCATTGAATTGCCAGTTTTCTTTCCCAATCATTCAAACAGAGGAGAGTATTGCCTTCATACCCTAGATATACACAGGCAAATCCATTTTTACTTAAACAGGACTAAACCCTTTTGTAAATCTGACCAGTTATTTTTGGCCTTTTCTGGACCTAGATTAGGATCTGCTGTTGCTAAGGTCACATTAGCTAGATGGTTGAAGGACTGTGTGACCTTTATTTACACACAACATAATATCTCGTTGCCTACTACCATGAAAGCTCATTCAACAAGGTCAGTGGCAACTTCTGCTGCCATCCATGCCAGAGGTTCATTACATGGCATCTTGTGCAGCTGCAACTTGGGCTACGCCTCATACCTTCATCAATCATTACAAATTGGATTTGGCCTCCAGGGGAAGAGCATCTTTCGGTTATATGGTGCTCAGGAATGTCCTTCCATGAGAGCCTCCCAGGAATAGAGGTAGCTGGGGACACTGTCCCATGCATAAGGAATGAATGAGGATTAACAATATCAGATAAATAAGTTATGTCTTACTATAACATTCCATCTGTATTGCTGATCCTCGTTCAGTCATTACGACCCTCCCTCCTTCCCCCTACTGTGGTTTCTAGTGGATCTCACCATCCAGTTCTCTTAGGTTATTTGACCAGAGGTAGCCTCTACCTTCTTTAACTTGCAAACTCAATCTGAGGTAACAGGGAGAGGGGGATTGTGGGTAAGAGTTTAGCTCGAGAGTTTGAAGTTGATGTGAGCTTGGAAAATGGCCAGCTCGGTTCCGAGCACGGAACCGATATCCATGCGTAATGACTGAACGAGGATCAACAAAACAGATGGAACGTTATGGTAAGACATAACTTCTTTTTGGCTTTTATTGCATGTATATTCCTGTACTGTACAGGGATTGTTTTTGTTTCTAACTCGCCAGTAGACTTTCTACAGACATAAGTTAGTAAACAGACACACACATTCCATTTCAAATCGCTTTTTCATTTATTTTACAAAGTAAACAAGCAAGCAGACAAAAAGTTCCAAAGTGAAGTCATACTTGTATTTAATTGACTGTTTCGTAACTGTCCTATCTAGGCACAAATAGTTACTGTTTTATATAGTGGTACAGGTTGATACTGGAACTCTGTAAATTGCAATTAAAAACTAGTATGATACTTTGTTGCAAAGAGACACTGGCGATGAATCACAACCATGCAAAACGTGTAGAATACATACTCGTGTATCGAAAGAACACCATTGCACATAAAAGTATACAAATATTAAAAAAATGCAAAGATCCTTCTAAACTTAACATATGCACTCCATTAAACAGCTTATTGATATGTATACATTTTACATATGTACATACATACATACATACATACATACAAAAATTCGGGCACAATAATGCCATTCTTGCTGGCAAAGTGGTAGTTACAATTTGATCTCATTTTCATTTCTTAGATTTCATCGACTAGCATCTTACTTGAATTCTACTTCAGCATTTTGCCAAAGACTTTGACATGCTTTCAGAACGTGGTATAATTCGGTACTCCATTTACAATTTTCTGTATGTGTCTTGCACCATGCAGCTCCGGTTTTGAGTCAAGAAGGTCTGTCAGCCATCCTATTACCTGGTTATCAGGCTGATATGAAGAAGTAAACAAACAAACAGCTTAATAAAAACATAAGGCTAATAAACTAAATGTTGTGAAACATAAGTTAAGTTGAATTCAGGGTAGCTTGGAGACATAGTATACATATAGTTGTGATTATTGTTACCGATTAAAGTAAACCATTAAATGTTTGTTTACAGGTACTTTGCTGTGGGTGTATATGTAGGTGGTACTCTTACGGGACATAAAATGCATAGTAGCACAGTGTGTAAATCTAAACTATACAGTAATTGTTGACATGGAGGGCATGTGCAGTTCAAAGATGCCTGTACCACACTAATGGTAATATGCAAATTGCTGTGGTCAGTAGTATATAGTTATGAGCATATAATGACATTCTAATGAGATGGATCATAGAAATACATTCATCAATAAACTCGTGTTTTTGTCGGCGTATGCATCCTATATGCAGCATGCACATTTGTAAGGTACTTGGTCATTATATATTAGATTAAGTTGATAGGTGTATACTAGGCATGGAGCTCAAAGGACCATTGAGAAGCATAGCCACAGAAGACCAAGCAAGGATAGAGTTAAACTCAACCGTGGTGAAGAAGCACCGTGCTATATAGCCCAAAGAGGATTTAGTATTTCCAGGCTATTCATTCTGAATATTACTTAATACAATATTACTTAATACAGACCATGTGTAGAACTGCTTGACCTGCATAGGAAGTTTATTCCACAACTTTACGATTCCTTGGGGCAGAAATCTGTTGTGACATAGGTTCATAGGTTCATAGGTTCATACTAGGCTATCTGCCCTAGGGCATTTATAAGCCTAGCCAGAGTGTGTTTGGCTTTTGCCACCCATTTTAAATTAATTTTGCTATGCCCTTTTTCGAGGTTAGTATACTGTGCCTCTGTCTAACAGTGACACAGAATTGATACCCAGGGTAAACCTACTATCTCCCATCCACTCATCAAGATTCCTCTTGAAGAGAGTCAATGAGGGACTCTGCCTAACCTGGACTAGGATTTTATTCCAGAGTGAAGGGAGCCTCTGGGTTATGAATCTGTCCCTCAGCATGTCCTATTTATTTCAGTGCTGAGGTTCAAGTCTCTCGAGCGTGGCTCGATGGGATTTGGATTTTCTGAGGTGCAGCATGTCCATTAATTCGGGTTGGACATGGCTTTATACGTCAGGCACAGATCGCCTCTGTGCAGGCGGTATGCCACTGAGTAGAACTGGAGTTTCTTTAACCGAGCAGCATATGGCATCTGTTTGAGCCCTTTGATCCTCTTGGTGAGGTACTTTTGGGGTCTTTCCAGTTGCTGCAGGTGTCTGGTAAGGTACATCCCAAAAGGGCATTGTACTCAATTATGGGCCTGATGAGGGATGAGTAAAGAGGCACGATGACCTCCCTGATCTAGATGTGAATCCCTTCATGATTAGGTGGGCTATATAAAATGTTTTTAAACCACTTTGGCCACGTGGTTGTTAAATGAGAGATTGCTATCAACTTGGGTCCCCAGGTCCCTAATTACTTCTTCCATACTTAATGGATTACCACCTATGTGGTAATTTGTGGCACTTTGTTTTGCCAAAGGGGATGACTATACACTTTTTGGCGTTTAGCTTGAGACCATGGCTCTGGCACCAGTTGTCTGTTTCTATGAGGCTGTTTTGTAGGATGCTTGTGTCGGCTGGAGAGTCGATTATGGCGCCCAGTTTGCAGTCATCTGTGAACTTGGTCAGCCACAGTCCTTCCGTGTTAGCCTGTACCTCCGAGAAATATATATCGAACAAGAGAGGTCCCAGGACTGAGTCTTGTGGGATGCCACTTGTAACTGGTTTGGAGTCTGACATGGCTCCAGCAATTCTAACCATGTGGGTTCTGTCCTTGAGCCAGTTTGCAACCCATCTAGTGACATAGGGATTTATATTTAAGCTGGTGAGCTCATCTATAATGCCCGAGTGGTGTATTGTATCGAAGGCTTTTGCAAGGTCCAGGTAGGCTGTGTGGACCACCTTCCCCTCGTCAATGGCTTGGTGACTGTTTCAAAGAAATCGACCAGGTTTAAGAGGCAAGATCGGCCCTTAACAAAGCTGAAATGGGTAGGATCCAGTGTCTGTAGGTCCCCAATATCTTTATTTATGAGGTCCATGATGATCCTTTCCATACCTTTGCAGACCAAGCTAGTCAGGCTTATGGGGCAACAGTTTCCAGGATCCGTTGAGGCACCAACTTTGTGGAGAGGGACCACTGTTGCTGTACGCCACTCTTTGGGTACATATCCTGTAGTATGGCTGAGATTGAACAGTAGTTTTATGTTTGGGTTTAGTTCTTCTTGGAGTTCATGTAGGATGCAGCCCGGGACACCGTCTGGTCCCATTGATGCTGTGTTTTTGCTTTGGAGAAAGTGGCTCTTACCTGAGCATGTGAGATGTCAGGGGCAGCACTCTGCTGGGATAGATATTTGCCCTTTTGGTGGGGAAGGGGGGGGATGTTTGCACTGAACCTGTCAGCTAGGATGTTGGCAATGTCTGTGGGTGTGGTGTATTTTTTGTCATTTTGGACTAATTCTGAGCATATCTGGGAATTCCCACCCAGGTTCCTAACATAACTAAAGAAAGCCTTGTGATTATCCTTAGTGTCCTGTGCAATTTTTCTCTTGAAGCTGGCCTTAGATGATTTTATGAGTGCCCATAGTTTTTTGCTAATACTGATCAGAGATGCCTTCCCTTTTTGGGATTTTGCTCTATCATGTAGTAGCTTCCTCCTTCTATTGCATAGTTTGTTTATGGCTGGGGTCCACCAGACAGGACGCCTAACTTTGGAGGACTGGGTCTTGGTTTTATTTGGGATTGCATGATCCATGCATTCCTGAAGGTGTTCATAGAATGCTTTTATAAATAATTCTGCGGTCTGGGCCGTATTTTCCACAGGCCCGGGGGCATTGCAGGATTCCACCTCAGTATTGAGGAGTGTAAAATTTGCTTCAGAGAAGTTTTTCACTGTGGTTTTCTGGGCAGGGGCTGGGGTCGGGATGTGAATATCTAGTGAGATTAGTTTATGGTCTGATCTTACCAGTGAGGGATACACTTCTGGTCTGGAGCATAGAGTCCCCATGTTGGTGATGATCAGGTCCAGTATGTTTTCCCCTCTTGTGGGAGTGGCAACAAGTTGTTCCATAGCATTTGAGTTTATAAATTCTAGGAACCTTTGGGCTAGGGTGTTGGAGCTAGAGTAATGCTCCCAGTCTATGTTAGGGTAGTTGAAGTCGCCCAATATAATGGTGTTTGGAGAGACCTTCATATTTTCCAGTGTTCTAAGGAAGGCCGAGTGGGGTTCCTGGGTTTGGGAGGGTGGTCTGTAGCAGGCTATAAACTGGAAGGCAGTTTTACCCACTGTTAGTTGCACATGGATAGTCTCTGATGCTTCGTGCTGTGCCACCAACCTGGAGGTGTGGGTATCTTTGACGAATATTGATACTCCCCCTCCTTTTGTGGTTCGGTCCAAGTTTTGGGGCCGAAAAACATGGTATGAGGTATAACCTGGTAGTGCTGGGGTGCTCTCAGGAGCCTTGAATCAGGTCTCTGTTACTGCACAGATATTGATGTTCTCCATGCTAAGGAGAGTTTCAAGTGCATGCATCTTGAGGTTTAGACTTCTGGCATTGAGTAGCATTACTCTTAGTTTCTTATCCCTTGTGATACCTATGGAAGTGGGTTTGTCTTTTGAGCCTTGCCTAAAAAGGCACTATGGGGGTGGCAAGAGCCTTTACCAGTTTCCGAAAGCCCAGGGGTGACAGGTGCAAGCCATCCCTAGCGAAGCATCGTGGCTTGTCGAGCATGTCATCCCAGGCAGACAGGCATTGGATCCCCTTTGAATGACACCAATACTTAAGCCAATTGTTGAAATCGATCATCTTGTCTTCATATTGTGGCATCATTCTTGGTGAGGGTAAGATGCTATTCAAGGTTAGGGTCATACCAGCCTGGGCTACATGCTCAGAGAGCTCCTCTAAGACTCTTTTCATGTAGTCTAGGGAGGTACATCTCAGGTCATTCACACCAGCATGGACAATGACTGAGTCATATTTGTACTTGCCTTGGAGTGACCTGAGTGCTTGTGTTATGTGGCGGATCCTAGCGCCTGACAGGCAGCTCACCATGACCTTCTCCTTGTTCAGCCTGGTGAGCAGGACGTCAGTGTGCCTGACGATAGAGTCACCTATTACAAGTGTATCAGGTGTGTTGTTTAGCCTTAAGGGCTGTGACTGTTTGGCACACTGGCTTTGTGAGCTATGTGTTGCACGTGTTTTGTTTTGGGGTAGCGGTTGCTTGGGTATCTGCTTTGGAGGTCTCTGCTGCTTAGGCAGATTTTTATTTAGAGCCTCTGAGTATGTTTTGTGTGTTTATGTGTTTGGTTTGCTGTCGTGGTAGGTCTATGTGAGACTGGAATTGTAGTGAGTGTGGTTTCCTTCTCTTCCTGACTGGTTATGCCAGTACTAAGTTGAGAGAGCTTAGCCTCCAGTTTGGCTATATGGTTGCATCTCTCACATGTGTTGGAATTTGTTGGGAGGAGGAGAGGGTTGTCTGTGTACATGAGGCAGTTGTAACATTGCCTCAAGATTCCCAGATTCACCAGCTGGACCGGAGAGGAGATTGACAACTGACCTTTGGACATGCTATAATAGTATTAGGAATTCCTTTATAATTGAAAAAAGGGCCAATGGGAACAAAGTACTCAAGGAGTTTGTGAGGGTGTAGTGCTTTTAATTTTTTGGGGGGGTTTTTTTTT
>NC_056732.1:1287639167-1287681667 GCF_019279795.1 Protopterus annectens
TAGCCAAAACCTTTCTCTTCATAAAAGACACACAGGTTTTAAGTTCCAGATCCTGGATCACATAGACATGGGTGATCTTGAAGGAGTCATCAAGAATGTTCTGGAGAAACATGAACTCATGTGGCAATTAAAGCTGAACTCTTTTAGGAAGCCTTGACTAAACTACTACTGTTCAATTAAAAGTGCACTGGAACTTAGAAAATTGCCATGTTGTTTACATGACTAATTTTATTTTATTGTATTTTATTCTACCAGTTGGTTTTAAATACCATTTTAAATCAGTTGTAACTTAAGTGTATATTTTGTTTCCATCATCATACATTTTTTCCTATTATTTTTTCTTTTTCTGGTTCTGTTTTTTCCACTTTATTCAAAATGATGTGTAATAACAATACTAACTAATTATACAATTATATATATTTTTATAGATAGTTTTTAGGGTTGTTGTACACAGGCCTGAAGAAGTCTAGAAGGACAAAAGTGATATTTGCTAACAATAGGTTATGAAAACAGAATATGATTTTTACAATTGATTTTTTGCATGCAAAGTGTATATGTATATATTTATATATATTTTTTGTTTGCCAAATGGACTAAGGTTGATATATTTCCAGCCATGTAGTATATTGTCTTGGATAAAATCACAGACTTAATAATCTACTTAGTAATCTGGTTAAATAAGAGGTACCATATCATTATAATTTTTATTTAAAGTACATAAGGATTATATTATTATGAGAGCTACTAAGTAGGGCAGGACCAGCTCGAATGTCACACTGATGGGGGAAGGCATGTGAATTTAACATGTGTATCAATAACACTTTGTTTTACAAAACAATAAACTACCCCCTTGCCTGATAAAAAGTATATATATATATATATATATATATATATATATATATATATATATATATATATATATTTATATATATATATATATATATATATATATATATATATATATATATATATATATATATATATATTTAGAAAGCTTGTGAAGAAACTATTACTCTATTTTTGTTTGATTTGGATCGCTTGTCTGTGTACTTAATAAAGGATTTTTGACTGGAAACAGACTGCCTATCTTGCTTGGATTACTTTTGAATACTGAGTAATTCTGTACAAGTATATATTTTTTATTATTATTATTTTTTTTTTTTACTTAAGACGAGTTTGGGTTCGCTACTTCTACTACTTTTGTCTCATCTGATTAATATACAGTGATTAACTAGAGATATATGGACTGAAAATCTTCCACACAGAGAAGTTTCTTACACTGTTTTGTTTTTGGACCCACTGAACTTGTTTAGTGGATTGTTTTGAGACTTTGGGGATACCACGGAGATTACTTGTTTTTTTTTTCACTTGAACATTGAGATACTCAGTAAGATGAAAGTGATTACTTTTCTTTTTTTTTTAATTTCTCCAAGTCTTTTGAGTTTCTATACCATGACAGAAATGGACCCCATTTCTAAGTCAAAATATGATTAAAGTTCATGAAATTAGCATTGTTCCAATCATTGATGTTGGCCAGAAGTGCTCTTTGCAGCACTGGCAATCTGTACAGAGTTACATGTATCAGTAACATATCTAACTATGATTACAAATTCTTTTTTTAAAAGACCCATTGCTCCTACTACTACTGGAGCTGTCTGTGTATCTTTCTTCCACATTGCCTCATTTCTGCCTGAAAACCCTGGTATTTTATGACTTTGTTCCTCTTTCTGTACATGTGATGCTGTAGTCACTGGGTGTAGCAATTTCAGTGATCAATGCTACTTTTGTCTTCTTTTCATGGACTACTATATCTTTTTTTTTTAGCATCTATTTTTTGAACTGTGGGTAATGGACGATCCCATGTGATATAAACTTCATCATTTTCTATGACATTTTGTAGCTCATATTTCCAGAGTTTTTCAGCTACTTCAAGATTATAATATTTGTACAATCCCCAGTGCAGCTGTCTTGCCACATTATTATGCATTTCAGTATATAGTCCTTCTGCCATTAGTATATCACAACCAGAAACAAGGTGTGCGACTGTTTCCAATTCTGATTTACAAAACCTACATTTGTCTGTTTCTCCCACATGTTCAGTGGACATTGTAAACCAATGAGTTTATAGTCCACTATCTTGGGCCACCAATATTAACCATTCCTGCATTCGACCTTGTGACGCCTCACCACTGGACCAGTTACCAAGGAACCTCAATCTTCACCACTGGCAACAGTGGGGGACATACACTGTGAGGATGACAAGTAGACACACAGTATTTCCAGATGCAGCTTTCTGTATTAAGTGCAATTTCCCTTAAGAGCATACAGAGACCACAGTCAGTCTAGGGCTGGTTTCTCCCTCTTTTTCCAGCTAGCCAATAAGACTTCTCACTGGCACAGCTAGAGTTGAGTCCTTAGCCAGGGCTTCAAGCCAAGTCCTTCAACACTCTCTGTGTCCAACCAGTGCTTCATGTCCCTGCTGAAGTAGCTGACACACACAGTCTTGGAGATTTGATTTACACACATATACACACACAACTGGGAAAGGCTGACACAGGTTTACTAGCTATGCCCCCTTCTGCCCAGACTATATGGTAGTTATCACTGCCACCAGAACCCCTTATCAGCTACTTTAAGTCCATTAACAAAGGGGGTCCAATCTTACTGTGTAATGTCACTATCAGTACAAATGGTAGTTTGACCAAGAACAAGGCTATTCTCTAGATATATCAGCCACAATGAAAGGTTTAAATATATTTAATAATAAATAATAAAAGAACAAGAAAATGCTCAGTATATATTTACAGTGATATTATAGTTCAAAATCACAGAAAGTATTTAAAAACAACATTGCAGGACAGTCTCAAATAAATAATGAAAAACATCTAAATTAAGATTTGCTATGTTCCTGACTATATCTAAGAGAATTCCTAGTCCCTTGTTAACTTAATACAGAGCAAGGCTAGTGTGTGGTGAATGGATCTTGGCAGGTCCAAGGCAGAATACAGAATGCTCAGTCTCTCTTAAATTAATATCTCAAATATTATGGCTGGGATAGATTGCAGAACAACATCATTTTTTTCATCTGACTTTATCCCAGGTAAAACCCCACTGCTGAAAGTTAGCAGTATTTAGCATCCACCTGTGAAAATGCATAGACAAAGTATTTTCCTCAGATCTTTGCAGATTCTGGAAGTCATAAAACAATAAAACACTTCCACATCTCAAGCCTAATAATTATTTCTCCTTCAAGACAACACAGAGAGCTCCCTAATATAGATATCCTGTCTCTTGCTGTCATAAAGTAATTTAATTTCAGCTATTTTTGAAGTTTTGCTAAAATGATGTTTACCCCTGTGTTCCATTTTCCACTGTTAAAATATATACATTTAAACAGTTACAATTGTGTATGTCTGTTCTCTTCCAGCAGGGCACACTTTGTATCCATTTTTAATCTTAGTACTTTATAAAACATTTCTTTCAACACACATCTGTACAAATCTAGCTTGATATATACATGACATACAGTTCTAATACATTTGTAACACAAGCATACTACATGAAGTATGTTGACATTCACAAATGACACATAACCATTTACAAAATTCCAGACAGCTGTGTTGGCAGTATCTCTCTTTGTTACACTTCTATATAAATTATGTCAATATTCACAAATGACATATAACTATTTGCAAAATTCCAGATAGCTGGGCTGGCAGTATCTCCTTTCATGACATTTCTTTCTACCGCAAACAGTCAAGCTAGTTTTTCAAGTTACCCTTGAGAAGCATTGCTTGTGAGGGATGAGCCTATCTGGGAATACCTTACCCCATTCCCTGTCTTAAGATTCCAGCTGCCTTGGCATTGCTGACCCCACTACAATGCTGCACTGTCCTATCATATGCCTGCAACCCTAGGCTCCACCATAATAATTTGAGACTTTGCTGGCTGGCTCTCTGTAGCTGTAGGTCCCCCTCAGACTCCTTCTGCCTCCTATTCTAATGCTTAGCACCAAGGCCTCTCTATCACGGTAAGGTTTCATCATGTTAACATGGTACAGTTTGTGCACCTGCCCTCTGCCTAGCAGTTATACCATGTAGTTAACATCACTGGCCTTCCTTGCCACTTTGAAGAATCCCTCCCAAACTGCCTGCAGCTTGTTGTGTCCGACAGTAATGAGAACCATAACCTGCTGCCCCACAGCATACTCTCTAGTTTGAGCATTCCTGTCATACTAGACCTTTTTCTGCTGTTGGGCTTCTGCTAGGTTCTCTTTGGCCAAGCCCATGGGTTCCCTGAGCCTTATCCTGAGATTTAGGTTTACAACAGTCTCCTTGTGGGATTCACACTCATACTCCTACTCATCGCGAATCAAATCTAGATGTCCCCTCACCCTATGTCCATACAGCAACTCAAAGGGTGAAAAAACTGTGGATTCCTGGGGCACCTTCCTGTAAGCAAACAACAGATGAGGCAGATATTTGTCCCACTCCCTCTTAAACTGGTCTGCAAATGCCTTTAGCGTGGTCTTTAGTGTAGAGTTTAACCTCTCCACCAGACCCTTAGTCTGAGGTTGGTAGGGGGTGGTTTTTAGTTGCTTCACCCTGCAATGCTTCCACAGAGAAGCCAGCAGGACTGACATGAAATTGACACCTCTGTCAGTCAGTATTTCTTTTGGGAAACCTACCCTGCTGAAAATCTCTAACAATGCATTTGCCACCTTTTCTTCCTCAATGGAGGACAGAGCCACTGCCTCAGGGTACCTGGTAGCATAATCTAGTACCACTAAGATATACTTCTTCCTGTGGAACTTGGGGTATTCAGAGGCCCCACAATATCCATAGCTACCCTCTGAAATGGCTCCTCAATCACAGGCAAAGGCATGAAAGGAGCTTTGACCTAGTTGCTTGCCTTGCCTACCTTTTAGTACTGTTCACAGGTCCTACAGTACCCTGTTACATCCCTGGAAACTCCAGGCCAATAAAAGTTCTGCATAATACATCTCTTTGTACCCTTTATGCCCATATGACCTGCAAAGGAAATGTCATGGGAGGTGACCTAAAGTGTCAAACGGTATGGTCTGGGATTTACCAACTGCTGTATTCTCTCACCCTCTAGCCCTCCCTCAGGGGTCCACTCTCTATACAGTAACCCTTTGTCTCAATATATAGATTCACTCTTGCCTTGAGAATCAGGTGCCTCTCTGGCTACCTCCCTTAAGCCCTGTAATGTAGGATCTGAGAGCTGAGACTGTCTCAACTCTCTCTTTGTAACCCTTCCCAGCTACCCTTTCACAGGAAGTCTGGTATTGTCTGACAGCGGTGCCTCACTGTCAGCCTGGGTACTGCTATTCACCTCTGCCCTTGCAGTCACTCTGTCCAAGGGAACATCAATACCCACAAGCAGCTGTGGCTCACCTTCAGTCTCACTGCCACACGGTAGCTCTCTCTCTGAAGTAATCAACTCACCAGTTATGGCTTCAAGGGTGCAGTCTGTCTGGGTCTCCCCCCAAGCTACCAGACCAACATGTTTGTCTCCAAGCCTGACTGCATGCACACAAGGTACTGTATTATCAAAATCATTCCCTATCATGACATCTGCAGGGATATCCTCAAACACATATACTTGCTTGCTGCCTTTTCCACCCTCTCATTCAAGGTGAAACCTAGCCAAACGTATTTGGAATAGGGTCCTTCCTAAAGCTCTTACTGGAGTAGAATGCCCAAGCAAGAAGTGCCCCTCTTTAACCATTGCATGCTTTACAATGGTTAGGTCAGAGGCTGTGTCTCTCTTAGCAGTGGCCCGTTTCCCATCTACTAAGATAGGATATAACCTCTTGTGGTAGTTTGATACCCTTGTTGTCTCCAGACAACTTACTGCTAGCAGTCTGTTATTCCCACTTACAGGTTCTCCCACCTTTTATTCCCCACCTTGCCTCCAAGGATATCTATATGCTACATGGCCCCACTGGTTCCATTTAAAATATGTAACCCTTGGTCCTGGCCATGTACCTGAACTAGTGGCTTCTCATGCTACTGGCGGACTCTGTTATGGAAGTTTAGGTGGCACAACATGGGTTCCCTTAGACCCATAAGCAGCACTAGGTATCCCTTTCCTGTGCAATGATGCCCTGCTTGCTAGGTATAGGTCTCACTTTTTCCCCAACTCATCTGCAGTATGACATTCCCTATCTGCTAACCAGATTCTCATGTCATCAAACAAAGTGCTAAGGGCTTGTTCCCTCACCAAAAGTTCTGCCAGCCCATCAAAAGTGGTGACCTGACACCCAATCACCCACCTCTGAAAATAAGTGCTTAACTCAGCCATATATTCACACACTTTCATCTGCCTTGCATCTATGCTAATGAAACTTTTTTTCTGAAAACTTCAGGTGTTAACTTAAAACACTCTAATACTTAATTTTTAACAGTATTGTAATTTAAGCAATCAGTATCAGACAATTTAGAAATAGCAGTTACAGCTTTACTATGGAGTAAGGGGGTCAGAAACCGTACATAGAGTCCTTGATCAGCATTATACTGTTTACAAAGCCTCTCAAACATATGAATAAAACTATCAAAATTATCACTCTCTGTAAATTGCGGAAGAAATTTACTGACCTTTGCTGCTTCTGGGGTTCGGTTATTCCCCTCCCCATTACCTTCATGACCCTGGCAAAGAGTTAGCGTCTCCTCTTCATGTTGCCTCTACCTCCCATTTTCGTCAGCTTCCAGGGTTTTGTCTGAAGAAGGCTCGGAAAGGTCTGAGCCGAAAGCGCTTACATTAAAACAGTTTTTATCTCACTGCTGCCAGCTTTATTGTTCTCAGTTTTATCAAGTTTGTTTGCTTTTGGAAGTATTCTTTTTCAGCTTCCAGATCTCTCAGTCTCTCTGCTGCTTCTAATTCCATTTGTTTCTCCTGCTGCAGTCTCTCTGCTGATTCCAGTTCCCAAATGTTTGGCCTCCAGTTCAAGTCTCTTTAACTCCAGATGGATTTTATGTCTTCTCTGTAAAGGTTGAACTGTCCCTTTTCTGAGAGTTGTATATACCAAAGGTCATTCTGGTTGTCTTCCTGGCTGCTGGTCTGTGATGCAGTTGTGACTTAGGCTGCAATCATTTCTATTTAGCCAAGTTGGCAAGCCCTAGTCCTTTGGCTTGACACATCTCAGCCAACTGGCTCCTTGTCAGCTTGCCATATTACTCTGCTGATCATTGCCTGCTCTCCCTGACTAACTAAGCTAACAAAAAATAAATAAAACTATTGTGATGTGAAATTCTGAATGTTCACTGTGTGGCTGTTTGAGAGTACAATCACCTTCTTTAGTAACACCAACAACACATATGAAAAAATAAAAAATAAGATAAAATATGACCGAACCAGCGTCCAAAGTAACTGAGTAGGAATTTATTATATTTATTTATTTATTTTTATTTTATATTTGATTACTGGGTTGGTCTGACTGGGCAGTCAGGTGCCCATTTTCAGTGCCCATTTTCAGCAGAGACCCTGGGAGAAAAGCTCCACATATATGACAATCATAAAAAATACAAAAGCTCCACATATATGATAAAAATACAAAAGTCAGAGATGAGTACAAATTAATAGCGCAAAGAATAGTATATCATACCATAGTACGATGAGAAGTTACAGAAGTGTACAATATAGATTGTACAGTAGTAAAACAGAAAATATAATGTATTTGAGTAAGAAAGTGCAGTAATATATACAGTTATATACATACATTTAAAAATACAATTCGTTATGGTATTTTTTTTTTCTACGTGTTTGACCTTTGAGTAGTGCCAGAGGAAGATTTATCTGAATGGTGGTAGTAGGGCTAGCCATGGTCAGTACAGGTACATTCCCAGATGAGATTGAGGTGGGCTTTTAACTGGGTTTTAAAGATGGGACTGCTGTTTTGCAATCTGATATCTGGTGGAAGAGAATTCCAGATTTTAGCAACTGTGTAGGAATAGAGGGATTCACCAGCACTGTGTCTACACTTAGTTACTTCAAGAAGGGCTTTGTTTGTGGATCTTAGTTGGTTAACAGAATTGTGAAAGCTGAGTAAGCCCGAGAGATCAGGAATCTCATTTGGGTGGTACAGCAAGTAATGAGCCATGGTCAGTTGGTTATAGTTCAGTAAGTTGGCGAGTTCTAGCCAAAATAATTGCTTTAGTGAGTGACAGTGGTGGGAGCTGAAATTAGAGTTGGTTGCAAATCTAGCTATTTTATTATAGCACATGGACAATTTGCGTAGGTCTGTCTTGTTAAGGTTTGTTAATATAGGGGATGCATAAAGCAATGTAGAGAGAAGGTGAGTTCTGGATATAGTAATTTTAGTGTTTTTGGTTAGATAGTTTTTGTAGTGGTATAGGGTTCCACGTTTTTATGGACTGTGGATATGGTCTGTGCTATATGTTTGTTAAACTTTAGGTTTTGGTCAAGTATTACACCAAGAAGTTTAGCTTGTGATACTGGGGAGATTTTTGTGTTGTTGGCAGAATTGATAGAAAAAAGAGCAGGAGAGTCAATAGTTTTGGTAGGGTGGAAAAGCATAAGTTGAGCCTTTCTGGGGTTAAGTATTAGTTGTGAGGTTTTTAACCAATTTTCGATATTGGATAAGGCATCTTGGGTTTTAGTCTGGAGTGTTTAGAGTGTGGGGGCTGAGAAGAACAGTGTAGTATCATCTGCATATTGAGCTATTGTATCTTGCTGGGTGGCAGTGTGGAGGGTGTTTATAAAGATGGTAAATAGTAGGGGTCCCAATATGGATCCTTGTAGTAAACCTACTGTTACTGGGAGAAGGGGCAGAGGGAATTATGCCACTTAACTGCTTGTTGGTGGTTGGATAGGTAGCCTTGAAACCAGAGCAACGACGGCTTGTTTAGACTGAGTTCAACTAAGATAGTAAGTAGTTTGCTGTGGGATAATGTATCAAATGCTTTGGACAGATCAAGGAAGGTGGCAGACACTAGGTTTCCTTGGTTCCTATATTGATTGACAGTGCTGGTGAAGGATAAGAGTGCTATGGTGGTGCTATGGAATGGGCAAAAGCCATGCTGAGTTTTGGTGAGGAGACTATTTGTAAGTAAATGTATCATCAGATGAGAATGGATACATTTTTCAAGGATTTTTTTATGGAGGGCTAAGATTGCTATGGAGCAGTAGTTGGTAAGTTTGGTTGAGGGACTACCTTTGTGTAAGGGTATTACATAGGAGGTTTTCCAAAGGGCTGGAACTGTATGCTCTGATAGACTGGTTGATAAGTATAGAGATGGGATAAGCTATAGCACTAGCAGCAGTTTTGAGGTACTCTGCAGGGAGTTTGTCGATTGCCAAAGTGATGGGTTTTAGCTTAGTGAGGTGCTTGTATATTGTGTTGGTAAGAACTGGTTTGACAGTGAATGCAGGGTATGAGTTTGGGTTGCTGACTGGTTGTGTGAGAGTGCAAGGCTAGCTGTTGCTAGTTAGGTTAAGGATGGAAGAAGTGAAGTAGTTGTTAAATTGGGTACCTACCTCTATATTATTTCCTCTGACACTGGGGGGAGGAGTAGTGGGTTTGCCTGGTTGTAATACTTGGTTGACAGCTGCCTAGAACTTTGGGGGGTTAGTGGTATGTTTTACTTGTAGCTCTGTGTAGTGATTTTTCTTATCTTGCCTTATCTGTAACCTGTAAATCTCTAGCGCCTCGGCACCACAATGTCTTCAATGGAGCAAAAAGCAAGTACAAACCCCCACCTTTATATAATATCATTAACTACTTAATAACACCATCTAATTAAACAATTTAAAACTATATTGAAACTTTCCAGCTATATCCTACTTTAATTGCCACAGGGGCTAAGGTTCCATATTTTAAAATAAAAACTGCTTCTTTATACAGAAGCTTTTTCTTAACCTCCACAAATTAGTTTTGTTTTCCACTTTTTCTAAAATTGCACCCTGCAGGCTTTCTGGATCACCATTATGATATTGCAAAAAAATGTTGTGCTAGAAGGCTAAGTTTCCCATTTTTTATATCCCATATATTATCTTTTAGCGACTTCATAATATGTAATGGGTGGAAACTAGTTCCATGAAGGAAGTGATTATTGTCCTGAAATATTCTATGTACTTTAGTTTTTATACCTCCATTTAATCTCTCCTCCAAATGTACATCTAAAAATGTAAATTGTTGTTCATACACTGGTTTAGCAAACTGTGAACCAAACCTGTTTGTTTGCAATTCCCCATTAAATTGTGTAACCTTCTCATTTCCCCCTTGCAGATAAATATAAGATCATTTATGTATCTATAATATTGAATAACATATTTTTTAACAAACTTATTTGTATATATACATTCATATTCATTATGTGGGGGCAAATGGCACCCCCATGGCTGTTCCTTGATGTTGATGATACAACGTACCATTAAACTCAAAAAAATATTTCTCAAACTAAAATCTACCATTTCAATTATTTTATATATATATATATATATATATATATATATATATATATATATATAGCCACTGGACTATTTCCCAATGCAAATTCCAGGGATTCAATCTTTGATGTCAGCCAGAAGTGCTCTTCACAGCACCCACAATGTGCCCAGTAATGACTCATTCTGCAATTCATACAGGGTTACACGTATTGGTAACATATCTAAATACTATTGTAGATTATTTTTATAAGACCCATTCTTCCTACTACTACTGGAACTGTCTGGGCACCTTTCTTCCACATTGGTGTCATTTCTGCCTACAAATCCTGATATTTTATGACTTTGTGTCTCTCTGTATACAAGACACTGTAGTTACTGGGTATAGTGATTTCAGTGATCAATGCTACTCTTGTCTTTTTTCATGGACCACTATAGCTGGTTTTCTAGCATCTATCTTTTGAACTGTTGGAAATGGGTGATCCCATGTGATGCAGACTTTATAATTTTGTATGGTGATTTGTGGCTCATGTTTCTAGTGTTTTAAAGACACTTCATTACCATAATCTTTGCACAATCTCCAGTGCAACAGTCTTGCCACATTATTATGCCTTTCAGTATGCCATCTTTCTGCCATTAGTATGTCACAACCAGCAACAAGGTGTTCAACTGTTTCCAGTTTTGTTTTACAAAACCTACATTTGTCTGTTTTTACCCCATTGTTCAATGGACTTTGTAAACCATGTAAGTAGACCACTGTCTTGGGCCACCAATATTAACCTTTCATCTCTTGGCTTGAATTCACCTCTCCTTAACCATTCTTGCATTCCATACTGATCAAAATGGGGTTCTTCCAGAAGTTTTCTATACTTTTAACTATATTTATGCATTTCCATATTTCTTGCATTCTTGAATGGTCCTTCAACTTATATTCTTATGTTTTTTGGCACATTCAGTTGCTGCCTGATTTTTATCTACTTCTGGTTTCATTTCCATTCCCACTTGATGCCGATATGCATCAACTAGATTAAGTAGAGAAGTCATCTTAGATTTATTCTCCTCATATTTCTAAACTTTCCCTATTTTTGAGTCTTGTGAGGTCAGCAGATATGTGTGCAGTCCCATGATTGCATATCTATGCATGTAATCAGTTTCAAGGAGGCCCATCCCTCCTTCGGAATGGGGAATATAATCTTGGTATGCACTGATTTTTATAAATGATTTGGTGAGCATGAAGCATCCTTCTTGTTTTCCTGTCTAATCTATCCAACAAGTTTTGGGGCCAGTCAGTCACTCCAAAACTGTAAGTTTGGACAGGAAGAGCAAATTGGTTTATATCTTGAATTTTGTTCCTAGATGTCAATGCTCTATTCAGGATTAATTTGTCTTCTAAAGTATTCCTTACTAAGTTTATTCACATTTGTTCATGTTTTATTGTTAATCTTTCATCAGTTCCCAAATATTTATACACGTCCTCTTGCTCCAGTTCTTTTATATCACATGCTTGTCCCAAACTGATGTTTTCTTGGTGCTGCAGTTTTCCTGCATTAAAGGTTGCTTTTGCACATTTATCAAGACCAAATTACATTCTTTTATCATCTGAAAAAGTTTTGACAACTTGCAGTTGTGCTTTCAGTTCCTTATCTGATGAACTATACAGTTTTAAATCATTAACAAAGAGAAGATGAAAAGTCTTTACACTTTGTTGTTTTCTAGGAGCCAAATGATAACCAAGGTGTAAGCTGTTAAGTAGACAACTTAATGGGCTAATGGCAAGACAGAATAGCAGCTGTAACAGAGAGTCACCCTCAAATATCCCACTTTGAATTTTTATCCCTGGGATAATAATATGTCCTTTATCATGGCTTAATTTCAAAGTGGTCTGTCACTGTTTCATGGTCATTGTAATGTAGTTGATCAGTGTTGGGTGTATGTTATACATTTTAAGCACTCTTTTATTCATGAATGTGGGATACTATCAAATGCTTTTTGATAGTCAATCCATGCCATACTTAGATTCTTCCCCTTTTTACAGTTTTCCACTATGACTTTATTTAACAACAAATGATCCTTTGTTCCATATGACTTTCTTTTATTCCCCTTTTTTTCCATTGCCATAATTGAGTTTTCTTCTAAATGACTATAAACTCTGTCGGCATCAATTCCAGTGTATAGTTTATACATCAGTGAAAGGCAAGTTATTGCAGGTTCATTCTTTAGTAGGAACATTGCTTTTCCTGTTGTTAGCCAGGTCTGTGTCTGTTTGGGATGCGCATATAAATAGTTCTTACTCATGGCTAAATCTTTGTGTAAAGATGCTAATACTTTTAACCAGTAGTTAAGTACTGCATCTGGGGTTTTCCAGTTAGAGGCTTTTCTTAACTTTGTTTCAATCCCTCTGGCTGTTACTTCATCCCATTTCATGTCCTGTACCTTTAAACTTCTTATTCCTTCTTTTACTTCTTCTATCCATTTAGCATCTTTGTTATGTTCCATAGGATCTTCATAAATACTTCTCCAAAATATATCTCTTTCTTAATTTTTTATTGATCTTTCAATTCCCTTACCTTGTTTCCCAATTCTCTATAAAAAATTTTTGGGTCATCAATAAATTGCTTATTTTGTACTTTTCCTTTATATTTATCTGCATATCTTCTAAGTTTTTCCACCTGTGCTGAGATTTTTAGTTTGTTACTTCTGATAGTGCATGATACATCCTGAGCTGTTCTAATACTGTGCATTGCTTTTATCACGTTTATCTTTCTAAGTATTTTTGTTGATCTATTCCCTCTTCTGTACTCTTCTATCAGTGATACTTCTTGTCTTAATTGCTTTATAGTTTTCTCTATTTGATACTTCCATGATGGTATTGATGTCTCCCCTTCCTTCTCTCACTACCCTGTGTTCTTGTGGTAGAACTTTATCACTTATTAATTTAACTGCACAGTAATATATCCTGATTAGTTCTATTGCATGGATCTCTATGGACAGTCCTAATTACTGTGTTCATTTGTTTTTATCAAACTTCTGACTTTTTGGGTTTTATTGACCTTCTGCAGTGTATTACTTTCATTGATCTTAATATGTCAATCTATCTTTATTAAATCAAGCAAATCTTCTCTTTGCTAATTTTCTTCTAAACTGAGGGCACATTTTTTGTTTTTCATTTCCAGTGGGCATTCTGCAGGATGTTCTTGTTGCACATTCTCTTCAGTTTCATTCTGTGCCATCCGTTCCTCTGTCATTTGAGAACTCATTGGCCTATCACTCCTCAAAATTGACTGCATCAGAGTTTCCTGTTCCTACCCTTGCTGTCCAGTTTCAAGTGAACATTTATAATGGTTTCCTGTGGAAGGCTCCAAAATATCTTCATATGGCACCCGATCAATTGCTTTCCTTTCCACTGGTTTCCCCTTAATTTGGTGATCCACTGCTCTATCCTGTAGTGGTGCTTTCTGAATTAGATTTTCTACACTGAATCCTTCACTTCACAGGTACTCCATAACCTCAGTTTCTATTTCTTTAACTTTTCCATTACTGATCTCCTTTTCTACTTTTTCTCTTTGTCTTCTTATTTTTTGTATTGTAAGTTTTCTATGTCTGGATTTCTTTGCCTGTATTTCTCTTCAAATATCTTTGGTGCTGCTCTTTTTGTATTGATTAGTTTTGCTTTGTCCTTTGCATAGATATTATACCAGAATAAATATCTTTTTCTTTCCCATGTCTGTATTTCTGCTTCAGATGTCTCCTGATCTTCCTGTTTATCCTTACCTTGGGGACTCATTCCATCATTCTAACACCAAATCCTTCACTTCGCAGGCACTCCATAACTTCAACTTATATATTTTTAACTCCTACTTTACTAATCTTATTTTCTACATTCCTTCTTTGTGATATTATTTTTTTATTGTAAAATTTTCCATATCCAGATGACTTTGCCTGTATTTCTTTTCAAACAGCTTTTGGGCTACCTTCTTTATAGTTATTAATTTGGCTTTCACATTTGCATAAATATTGCATCATATCAAATCTTTCTTTTCCATGTCCATATTTCTAGTTTATACTTTTCAAAAATCTCTAGGGTTTGTAGTTTTTATTTTTATACTTCCTCAAATGCTTCTTTTTCCAAACAGATCAAAGTTTCTTGGTCTATACACTGTTTGTCACAAATTTGTTGTATTAATGAACATACATTTTTTATTTGAAGCTTCTGGCAGTTTTTCTTGTGGAAGTATTTTTCTTTCCTTTAATTTCTCTCTTAATCTTTTTGTATATCTTGTGTCTGGAAATTCTGGGCGTTTTGCATAAGAGTAACAATACATCATTTCTTTCTTATCCTCAATAGTCCACTCTGTCATCTTTATGGCTCTTCTTTGGCCTATCACTACAGTACCATACAGTGGGGCAGCATGTAACATCTGATAGTAGGGGAACTAGAACAATGTCATTTACCACAGTCTGTATACCGGCTAAGGTACATATCAACACTACACACACTGTCGACATTCACCATAGGTACACAGACCTCAGCACTGTACAAACATCCACAGAATGTGCAGGTAATGTCATTTAATGTAACCCCTACTGTACATAACATGTGTAGCAGTCGGATATATCAGTGGTTTGTTTTCAGATATGATGCCACAAATTATGGTGTACAGCATATATGCACACTTCATGCACGACATATGTACAAAGGTTGAAAGAGGTGCGGCTGGGAGCACATACATAGGGCCAATATTGACATGTTGCTGTGATAACCACATACATTTACTGTTGTTACAGGGTTGTTGCATCATATGTCCTTTGAGGGATATGACATCTGTGACTACCACAGCTTTCTCCATCGACTGACTGCAATCCTCACACTCCCTTCAGCAGTCGACAGCTAGATGCTCTGTGGGTCACACATGCAACCACAGACACAACACTGGCCAGGCTGCAGATGACCCTGCAGATGGGGATTCCCCATAAACATGGAACTGACATGGCAGGTATTGAGACATGTACAACAGCCATATCCACACAGACACTGTTAAAGCAACATTACTCCAAATGCAGTATAGTGGCACTTACAGTCTGTAGTCAGGTCAGGCACATCCACCTCCTGCTTGTTGCACTGTTTCCACAGTGTATGTTGTTAGAGGTACACCGCAATCCATCTGAGATGCTGTTTGCCACATGACAGATCTAGTTCCTGCTCACAGTGGGTGAAAAGGGCCAACACCACCATGATGTTTCTAGGTACTGGAGTGTGTTGTCATACAATTGGCTATGGGAAATTTACCACAGCTGTTTCACATGCAATCAGCTAGGGAAGGGCTGCGATTCATGCAGAGGCCATCAGCTGATCATGAGCATTACTTACATTACACATGCTGCTACCTAAGCAAAGCAGGTGTAGGTCTCCATGTCCACCTGAGAGGGGGTGGGGGATGCAGACAGAAGCAAATACATGTCAGGGAGGGGAAGGAGGGTAAAACTGAAGGACACTGTTTGTGTCACACCTAGCAACATAGGGTATTAAACTCCTAACAACTATCTTAGCACAGTTCGATGCAATTATTGGCTGTGCCACATGGGTTACCTGTTGTGAAGCACTCAGAACATATATGTGATGGTGAGTGACATCTGCAATAGGGATACAGTAACTGTACGTTAGGTGACATACACGTGCCTGTCGGCATGAACAGGTGCCAGCGTCAACACAGCCACACTCTCACAAGGACACACACATTGACACACATGGCAGGGCCAGGTGTACAACTCATCAGTTGTGGGATTGCCACATCACATCACTGTGCAGGTATCCCATGCACCACACAGGTCATACGGGGGCTGTACAGGTGAAGGTTATGGTAAGGTGTCTGACATCAGACAGCATGTTGCAGTATGCCCATGGGGGTTGTAGGGAGTGTGGATGTGAACATCTGCAGCATGCAACACACACACACAAACACACAGGGTGCCAGTACTGACATGCATGGGTGCATGTCTGCACAGGTGTGTGGTGTTCGACTGTGCCAGATGGCTGTCCAAGGCTAGGCGATGTGTGTACCTTGGCATCAGGCCACATGATGATGGTCTGCATTGTGGCACTTACAGTCTGTAGTCAGGTCAGGCACATCCACCTCCTGCTTGTTGCACTGTTTCCACAGTGTATGTTGTTAGAGGTACACCGCAATCCATCTGAGATGCTGTTTGCCACATGAGAGATCTAGTTCCTGCTCACAGTGGGTGAAAAGGGCCAACACCACCATGATGTTTCTAGGTACTGGAGTGTGTTCTCATACAAATGGCTATGGGAAAGTTACTACAGCTGTTTCACATGCAATCAGCTAGGGAAGGGCTGCGATTCATGCAGAGGCCATCAGCTGATCATGAGCATTACTTACATTACACATGCTGCTACCTAAGCAAAGCAGGTGTAGGTCTCCATGTCCACCTGAGAGGGGGTGGGGGATGCAGACAGAAGCAAATACATGTCAGGGAGGGGAAGGAGGGTAAAACTGAAGGACACTGTTTGTGTCACACCTAGCAGCATAGGGTATTAAACTCCTAACAACTACGTAGTGTTAGCACAGTTCGATGCAATTATTGGCTGTGCCACATGGGTTACCTGTTGTGAAGCACTCAGAACATATATGTGATGGTGAGTGACATCTGCAATAGGGATACAGTAACTGTACGTTAGGTGACATACACGTGCCTGTCGGCATGAACAGGTGCCAGCGTCAACACAGCCACACTCTCACAAGGACACACACATTGACACACATGGCAGGGCCAGGTGTACAACTCATCAGTTGTGGGATTGCCACATCACATCACTGTGCAGGTATCCCATGCACCACACAGGTCATACAGGGGCTGTACAGGTGAAGGTTATGGGAAGGTGTCTGACATCAGACAGCATGTTGCAGTATGCCCATGGGGGTTGTAGGGAATGTGGATGTGAATATCTGCAGCATGCAACACACACACACAAACACACAGAGTGCCAGTACTGACATGCATGGGTGCATGTCTGCACAGGTGTGTGGTGTTCGACTGTGCCAGACGGCTGTCCAAGGCTAGATGATGTGTGTACCTTGGCATCAGGCCACATGACGATGGTCTGCATTGTGGCTCAGGGATGTAGTGTCTGTATATGCCCATACAGGTGGGTATTATATCCCCATCTGGTCACCTGGGTGACTATTGTGTGTGGCCAATGCTGTGCATCGCTTCCCATGTCTGTGTTCCTTCATCCATGACATGGACAGTGTCTGGGATGTATACACCTCCCACATGCATGTACAGTGATGTGGAACTGTACCTGGGGTGTCTTGTCCATGTTGTGAACACAGATTATCATCAGATGTGCCAGTCCTGCCCACCTGTGGTAGGAGCTGGTAATGGCCAGCAGCTTTACCCTGCACCTACATGGAGTGCATGCTATCAGCATTCCTTGGTGTCAGTGGCATCTCTCCATACGGGCATGTTTTCAGGCATGGTATGTCCATTGTGGGTCACATGTGATGGCACCACAGGTGGTGCAGTTCTCCATTGGGGAACATGGGGGAGGTGCACTGTCTGTACGTATGTACATATTGGACAGATGGACAGGGTGACATGCCCTCTGTGTCCCACCACTGTCACTCCATAGTTACTATCAGTGGCCAATATGCAGTGTACTATCCACATATTGGCTGTTACCTAGGCATGTGTGTGTGTGTGTGTGTGTGTGTGTGTGTGTGTGTGTGTGTGTGTGTGTGTGTGTGTGTGTGTGTGTGTGTGTGTGTGTGCGTGAGACACATGGGGCTCTGGGTAATACTGGGGTTGCTAACTGTGATTGCCTGGCCTTGAAGTCACATGTCTGGGTATGGCTCTGCACCCCGGCCTCTCAGCCATATCCCATGTGTTATCCCTGTACGGTGGACATTGTGATATATAGTATGGCCACCATATAAGAAATATGAAAAAACCACTCCACATTGGCCAGATGTATCACACAGTCACAACCACCTCTACACAGGATACGGGTTACAAACACAAACACACACCCACCTGTCATATTTGGAAGTAGAACCCCTACCTAACTCGTGTATTACACTACAGCTCTATGCAGTTATAGTATGCGCCACATATATTACTGGAGTAGTCCTTGCCCAAAAGTGTATTTCACAATGACTGACATCAGCAGGATTGCCAAAGTAGGGTATTTGAAATGACTGTGAGACACTAGCCTAAAATGGATTGCTCCCTACACAGACAGTGACACATAACACATCCAGAACTGCCATGTGTGGGGATGGAACCCTACCACGGATCTAATTCACATTACAGCAGTATGCAGTTGCAGGACGTGTTACAGTGATCACAGATCTACAGCCTTCCCAGAGGTGTATTTCTAGGTGTGTGACATCGGCAGCCTTGCCAAAAGTGGGTATGTGAAATGTAAAGAGTGTAAATACCTTAAAAACATTGCTCTCTACACAGTCAAACATGCACGCATACACACACAGTTAGCAGGTCAGGAGTTAGAACTCCCAACTAACTCCTTAATCATACTACGGCCATACGATGTTATGGGACGTGCTATGGAGATTACAGTGCTATGATCATCCCAAAGGTGTATTTCAAGGTGCGTGACATCAGAAGCCTTGCTAAAGGTGGGTATTTGACTTGTAAGGAGTGTGAGTAGCCTAAAAAGCATTACTCTCTACACAGTCAGACATGCACACAAACACAGACACACACTCACATACGCAGTTGCCAGGTTTGGGGTTGGGGTGGGAACTTCTACCTAACTAGTTTATAACACTACAGCAGTATGCAGTTACGGGATGCGCTACAGAGTTTGCTGGGCTACAGCTTTCCCAGGGGTGTATTTCTAGGTGCATGACATTAGCAGCCTTGCCAAAGGTGGGTATGTGAAATGTAAGGGGTGTGAGTACCCTAAAAGCATTGCTCTCTACACAGTCAGACATACATGCATACACACACAATTGGGCAGGTCAGGGGTTAGAATGCCTAACTAACTCCTTACTTACACAACAGCCATACGATGTTACAGAACGTGCTATGGTGATTACTATTTTGCGATTTTCCCAAAGGTGTATTTCAAGGTGCGTGACATCAGCAGTCTTGCCAAAGGTGGGTATTTGACTTGTAAGGGGTGTAAGTAGCCTAAAAAGCATTGCTCTCCACACAGTCAGACATGCACACAAATACAGACACACACTCACACACGCAGTTGCCAGGTTTGGGATTGGAACTCCTACCTAACTAGTTCATCACATTACAGTGGTACGCAGCCACGGGATGCGCTACAGAGTTGACTGGGTTACAGCCTTACTAGGGGTGTATTTCTAGGTGTGTGACATCATCAGCCTTGCCAAAGGTGGATATGTGAAATGTAAGGCATGTGAGTGCCCTAAAAGCATTGCTCTCTATGCAGTCAGACATGCACACATACACACACAGTTGACAGGTCTGGGGTTAGAACTCCCAACTAACTCCTTAATCACACTATGGCCATATGATGTTACATGACGTGCTATGGAAATTACTGGGCTATGACTGTCCCAAAGGTGTATTTCAAGATGCATGACATCAGCAGCCTTGCCAAAGGTGTGTATTTGACTTGTAAGGGGTATAAGTAGCCTAAAAAGCATTGCTCTCTACATAGTCAGACAGGCACACAAACACAGACGCAGTTGCCCTGTTTGGAACTCCTACTTAACTAGTTTGTCACACTACAGCGGTACGCAGTTACAGGATGTGCTACACAGTTTACTGGGCTGCAGCCTTCCCAGGGGTGTATTTCTAGGTGTGTGACATTAGCAGCCTTGCCAAAGGTGGGTATGTGAAATGTAAGGGGTGTGAGTACCCTAAAAACATTGCTCTCTACACAGTCAAACATGCACACATACACACACACACACACACAGTTGGCAGGTCGGGGGTTAGAACTGCCAACTAACGTCTTAATCACACTATGGCCGTACAATGTTACTGGACTATGATGTCCCAAAGGTGTATTTCCAGGTGTGTGACATCAGCAGCCTTGCCAAAGGTGGGTATTTGACTTGTAAGGGGTGTGAGCAGCCTAAAAAGCATTGCTCTCTACACAGACACACGTTCACACATGCAGTTACCAAGTTTGGGGTTGGAACTCCTACCTAACTAGTTTATCACACTACAGCAGTATGCAGTTACAGGATGTGTACAGAGTTTACTGAGTTGCAGCCTTCCCAGGGGTGTATTTCTAGGTGCAAGACATCAGCAGCCTTGCCAAAGGTGGTTATGTGAAATGTAAGGGGTATGAGTACCCTAAAAGCATTGCTCTCTACACAGGAAGACATGCACGCATACACACACAGTTGGCAGGTTGGGGGTTAGAACTCCCAACTAATTATTTAATCACACTATGGCCATACAATGTCACGGGACATGCTACGGAGATTACTGGGCTGCAATTGTCCCAAAGGTGTATTTCAAGGTGCATGACATCAGCAGCCTTGCCAAAGGTGGGTATTTGACTTGTAAGGGGTGTGAGTAGCCTAAAAAGCATTGCTCTCTACACAGTCAGACATGCATACAAACACAATCCCACACTCACTTGCCAGGTTTGGGGTTGGAACTCCTACCTAACTAGTTTAGCACATTACAGTGTTACACAGTTACGGGATATGCTACAGAGTTTACTGGGCTACAGCCTTTCCAGGGGTGTATTTCTAGGTGCATAACATCAGCAGCCTTGTCAAATGTGGGTATGTGAAATGTAAGGGGTGTGAGTGGCCTAAAAGGCATAGCTCTCTACACAGTCAGTGACAGACATGCACACATATGCACACACAGACGCCATGTCTGGGGTTTGACCTCATATTTATCTATATTATCACACTACAGCAGTACGCAGTTACAGCATGTACTACAGAGATTATCAGGCTACAGCTTTCCCAGGGGAGTATATCTAGGTGGGTGACATCAGCAGCCTTGCCAAAGGTGGGTATGTGAATAGTAAGGGGTGTGAGTAGCCTAAAAGGCATTGTTCTCTACACAGTCAGTGAGAGACAGACATACACACAAACAGTGACACACACTCGCACACACAGTTGCCATGTCTGGGGTTAGAACTCCTACCTAACTAGTCTTTCACACTACAGCAGTTATGGGATGTGCCATGGCGATTACTGGCCTACAACTCTCCCAAAGGTGTATTTCAAATTGGATAACCCCAGTAGGCCTGTCAGGGTACCACTATGGGGTGGCTGGTGTGTGCATGACCCATAAACCATTCATGTAGGGGTGACACACCACAAGCGGCCACACATGGGGTCATATGTCACAGGTACTTGTATAAGGCAACTAGCTGACTGCGTCCTTGTACAGCCATGTTGCACAGCTGGCACGTGGACCACATAGTCTGTGGTGCTGACAGGTACTGGTCACTAGTAATTGCAGTGTGTGACATCTGTACCTGATGTGTTTGAGGCCCTTTGGCTGTGTGCTGGGTGGGACAGGCGTGGATGGCTCCTTGTCATGGTCACCCTCTTCCACACATCTATATCCATCTACCTTTGGCTTATTATGATATGTTGTCCTTACATATATGTCTGTATTCCTATCCACTGTGTGTGCAAGGCATGAGTGGTGCATAATGACATGTGTCTGCACTAACAATTGCAACCGCTGGATGTGTCTGGTCCACAGGTGTTTGCATACATGACCTTCATGTGTTTAAGTGTGTGAGCATGTCCAATATGACCTTTCAGTATGTTGATGACTGACATTGCCTTCATTTCTCTAAGTGTGTGAGCATGCCCAGTAAGGCCGTCTGTTTTGCATGTGTGGATCATGTCTGGAGGTTTGTATTGCACAGCTGACCTTTATGTTGTACACTGACAGGTAGCATGCTGTTTTTGCAGGGTATCCACCAATCATTTGGCATTGACTGTTGCAACATGTCTGCATAGCGGGGGGAACACCTGACTATTTCTATGTTTATACACAGGATTGGGGGGGGCGCACCTGACTGTTACTATATTTATATGTAGGGTGGGGTGGCACAGCTGACAGTTGTACACATTTGCTAGGACTGTACTGGTATGTCCTGTAGTCCATTTCTGTCAGTTGTCTTACCTATCATGCTGGCTAAGCCATACTGGTGTCCTACCATTCTTATCTTTTGATTGCATACACATTAGTTTCTGACTTCCTAGCCATCACAACTGACATCCCACTACCTAGCCTGCTGTAGTCTGTCCATGTAGGCCTGGGTGGGGGTTACTCATACCCCTCATTCAGAGGCCATAGCACAGCATTTGTTTGTGTTTGTCTGCACCTGTCCTGCTGGCTGTGACTGTTGTTGGGTATGTGACCCCCCCTCCTGACTGGCATGTGTGAGTCCCATATCTTGTGGGTGTCCCAGTATTGAGGGTGGTGCTTCAGGGCTGCCTATGTCAGATGCATATAGTACACTGCCTATGCATGATTAGGCACAGATAGTGTAATGTTTGGCATCCCTTTTACCGTATGTGAGAATCAGAGAGAGGTGCTATTCCCTGGGTCCCTCTTGTGTCAGAGGATGTGCTATGTGTTGCCTCTTTGCCAGGGCTAGGGCATACTGGGCATGCCTCCTTCTGCCTACTGGGGCAGGCTCAGGTTTTCCTCCTCCGAGTCACTCTGTGCCTGTGCAGGCCTTGGCACTGGTGAGGGGTTATGTGGCCCTTCCCCTTGCTGCTCCTGCTGCAGATGTTTCCACAGGATCATATTGTGTAGCATGGCACATACAAGGCGACTTGGGTACATGTAGTTGGTGAGTAATGGAAGGCTACACCGGATGTATCCAGGGACCGGAACCATGACTTGAGCATCCCAAACACATGCTCTATTATGATTCTTGTTTGTGCATGTCCATCATTATGGAGTTCTTGTTTGGGTGTGTGTGTGTTTCTGATGGGTGTCATCAGCCACGGCTCCAGTGCATATCCAGCATCCCCCAGTAGGTGACCGTGTGGGATGTCCCCATTGGCAAATTTCTGGTACAGCTGCATCAGATGCCAGATGTGAGAATCGTGATAACTTCCAGGGCAGCCAGCACACATGTTCAGTATTATGCTTTGGGCATCGCACATGACCTGGCAGTTGATGGAGGGGAAGCCCTTGCAGTTGATGTAGACCCTACCCTGCTCACCGGGTGGTGCTTTGATGCATATGTGCATGCATTCTATTGCACCCACTACCAGAGGGTATTCTGCTATTTGGTGGAAGAGACACATATTGCTGGCCAACGCCTCATGGGTGAGGGAGAAATATACGTGCTCACCGATATGTGCTGCCATGGCATCCAGGAACTGGTGGAGTACCCTGGATGCTGATGCCTGTGAGATCCCCATCATATCCCCAGTTGGCCTTTAGAAAGTACCTTTAGCTAGTATTCTTAGGCCTACACATACCTTAGTTTCCACTGGGATGAGTTCCCCCCTGTTAGTTCTGTGTGTCAGGCATGGCCGGCACAGCTCAACAATTTTCTGTAGGAGGTCCCTGTCCACCCTATAGTGCTCCACTATCTCCATGTCATGTAGCCCTTGGTAGGTTACCCTGGGTCTGTACACTCTTCTCTGCCTCTTCACTGTGGGTTGGTTGGCAGCATTCCCATCCTTACCACCCTCAGCCTCTTCCACAAGTTGTATGATAGCAATTGCAGCCCCTAACATTTTGCTGTTGTGAGTGTTAAAAGTTCCCGGCTTGTTTACACCGGTGGTGTAGGGTGTGCGAAAGACTGGAGGGATAGGTGTTTGCATAGTTAATAGTGGCGTTCTGGGCTGGGCTGATCTGCTGCCTGTGTAATTTGCTGGTTCCGATAGGTTTCATCTGGCAGCAAACCTAGTACCCTTTGCTTAACTTCCTACTGCTGCTTTCCCTTCCCATTGTTCTTCTGTTTCATGCCGGGGGCATGCTGCACAATTGGTGTACTCCAATGTGCACACTGCTGCTATTTTCTGGGTTCACTTCCTTTATCTGCCTGTAGATCCTGTTGCGCGGCATGCACACCCACTTACACTTTTTTATACGTGCTGGGCAGATTTAGACACACCCTCTGGCTTTGCTGTGCTAAGCTGGATGCAACCCCGAGCCACAGGGCTCCAATCCACTGACAATATGCCTGACATACCCACCCATGATGTCACCTACCTCCTAGTCTTGCACTCAGCTATTCATAGTCTTACACTGTTGGTACCTGCCTCACATGCAGGGGAAAAACAGGATTCACTATCCTTCCCCTCATTTGCATAGGATTGCCTGCTAATGCATAGTTACATGTGTCACACTTTGCCTCCCCCCTTAGCAACCACTATTCACTGGCCAGGTTGTCTTTTGCCTGCCATTGACTCGCATGGCGGAATACTGATTTTAGTTAGACTGCTTTTTTTAGGTTTATTTTCTTATTCCCCCACCAATCCTGTTTGTGTGCCGCTGCCCTATGCTTCAATGGCCATGATGGGCGGACATATCATAAACGTTGTATTTTGTACATTTTGCATTGTTTGCAATGCCATCTGTCTTCTACTTGGCCATTGGCATGCTTCCTCAATGATATGCCGCCTTTATTTGGAGCTGTCATAGCCCTGTTTTGGATTTTGCAGTACCGTACTTGGTTACTAACCGAGTACATTTCTGCATATTATGCTAGTTATGCACACCCTGATTCCTGCTTCCTGGATGGCAGATTTACCTCATTTGCATGTTTTTCACCTGCAAATGGGGTCATTTGCATACGGGGGCTGGGAACATACAGCACTAGTGCTAGAGCGCTCATGTACGTCAAATGAGCACATACGTGGATCGCTCAGCTGCCATATTGGCAAAATTTCCTCTTACACTAATCATGCATGCCATGCAAGCTTTTTGAGAATCCGGGTCATATTATACCCGTCGCTCAAAATGTGTACCATCAAGTATTTATATCAATTTTTCTAATCTCAGCTGACTAGAAGTAAATACTGTACAAATTACCATACAATGACAGTGCACACTGACTCAAATACAATCCAAAACACCAGCAACTCTGCAAAACATGCACAAAAACGGTTTTAACCGTCAGTAATGTAAGCATCAAAAAGCTACATATAAAGCTTAAAACAATTACTAATATATAAAACTGATCTCAATAATTCCTATTGCAAACTCTCTCACAGCACTAACACAGCCTTACAATATGTTCCATCTAATGTTTTAAAGCAGTACAAATGTATGCAAAATATAGCTAACCTGACTAATAGCATCTGAAACTCTGAATGAAAAAGCTAAAAAAAACTCAGTCCAAAAGGAAAAAAAATACTCCTCTGTAAAATTACTGGATAAATAAACACTCATAAATGATATAAAACAATAAAACAATTATTGCCACATGAAAGATATGACATGTCCAACGCAACTGTAAAGAATAAATAACATAAGATACAGTGAACAAAACAACATAGAAAAATACAAATTCTTCCCGGCTTGCCCCCCACCCCCAACAAAAACATGTACAAATTCCAGAGCAACAAATAAAATAGACAAAAATAAATAAATAAATAAATATTTAAAAGGCTCCATAAAATAAACACACAAAGAATACATAATTTCATTAAATGTAGGATCAATCTTAAATGAATGTTCCATGACATTTTCTGAAAAATGTTATCTTCATGGCCATCTGATAGTTTGACAAACCAAATACAAAACATGCCCAGCTGACAAATACCCTAGTCTGGATTAAAATGGCACCAGTACCACTTAACACCAGATCTAGTTTCTCTCTCTCTCTCTCTCTCTATATATATATATATATATATATATATATATATATATAATATCTATATGTGTGTGTGTGTGTGTGTGTGTGTGTGTGTGTGTGTAGACTGCATTTGGCCTAAATTTGGGCTGGGAAACATGTTATTTCCCTGATATTGTACAATCTTGGAGTTAGTATAAATAATTGGCAAGGGTGTACATGGGGGTGCAGGGGTCTATTTGTTTGATTTTTGTTTTTATTTTTAGATTTAGCATTGCATATACCAATATTCTCTATCAACACACACATGGTAGCGTGTCGATGTTTGGTTTGTCTACCTTTTACAGTTGATGTTTAGGAGGTCGATACATGGGTTATTTGACTAAACTGAGTATACCCATATATATATATATATATATATATATATATATATATATATATATATATATATATATATATATATATATATATATATATATATATATAGAGAGAGAGAGAGAGAGAGAGATGTAGATATAGATACATACATAGACAGAGAGAGAGAGAGAGAGAGACAAGGGGGGGGTAGTTTACTGACCCTTACTAAGTGACGTAAAATGTTCTGTGATGCAATGTTCATGTGGGAAGCCAAAGGGAAGTCTTAAATAAAGTAGGACTGATGTGATTATACACCCATCGGCCTTCCCAGCCTTATATACAAAGTCGTGGAATATATCATAGCAGAACTCATAGGTTCCTAGGTGTTTACTAGGCTATGACCACAAGGCCCTTTTTAAGCCTAACCATGCATCCCAAATCTCTGACAAGTTCTGGTACCCTTGATAAGTGTAAGTATGGACTTGGGAGATGAATCATTTAAAAACAGGTGCTTGGGAGATGAAACATTTAAAAACAGGTGCTTGGGAGATGAATCATTTAAAAACAGGTGCTTGGGAGATGAAACATTTAAAAACAGGTGCTTGGGAGATGAAACATTTAAAAACAGGTGCTTGGGAGATGAATCATTTAAAAACAGGTGCTTGGGAGATGAAACATTTAAAAACAGGTGCTTGGGAGATGAATCATTTAAAAACAGGTGCTTGGGAGATGAAACATTTAAAAACAGGTGCTTGGGAGATGAATCATTTAAAAACAGGTGCTTGGGAGATGAAACATTTAAAAACAGGTGCTTGGGAGATGAAACATTTAAAAACAGGTGCTTGGGAGATGAAACATTGACAGGCTGCCTGTGTCCATTAGTGACACAGATGCAAAACAGGAATGATTTATGCATTTATGCAGACATAGGCAAATGAACTGACCTAGACACTGCTCAAATTGGTTTGTGAAGCATCTTGTTTCCTGAACCTTGTAAGCTTCATTGAAGAGGATACAGAGACTTTAGACAGTGGTCACTCTATGCATGCTGCTTATCTTGACCTTACTAAGGATTTTTACACTATTCTCCAAGGTGGTTTTATTGAAAAGCTAGACAAATATAATGGAAACACCTACATTCCCCATTGGATTGCAAACTGTACTTACCTACATCTTACACACACACACACACACACACACACACACACACACACACACACACACACACACACACACACCTACCTACCTCTTACACATGCATATGCACACGCACACACACACACACACACACACACACACACACACACACACACACACACATGCACACACGTGATGGCATAGCTAAATTCCAAGCATCCCGGACTCAGACCAAAACCACTATTGCTTACAAGAAAGTGTGTACAGAAATCCTCTACAGGCATGTAAATAACTGCATAAAAAATGGCAGTATTAAAGCAAAATAAATACAGGGAAAACTCCAGAAACAAGCCCCCATGGTGGACCCCCAGAATAAATAGTTTGTCCAACAAAGGAAAGAAAACCCTGTCCAAATATAGGAAGGGCTATGTCCAACAGGCAAAAAATTCCCTTATCAGTCTCAACAAGCAACTCAGAGGACTAATTAAGTCCACTAAAGCCAAGTTCAAGGCAAAATGTGCCTTTCAGGCTAAGAATAATCATAAGGCATTTTTCAGTTATATACACAGCCTTAACAGGAATATCCAACATAGTGCTGAACCATACTGAACAGGAGGATATAGCAAATTTACTGGCCGATAAATTTAGCTCCAATTTCACCCTTTTATTACCCCCAGGAAATACCCTCTATCATTTCTCCCCCAACTATTTCTAAAGAGCAAGTCCTCAATTCCCTCTACAAAGCTAAAACACTGCTTTGATGGGTCATGATAATATCATAGGATGTCTCCTAAATAGCTAGAAACATTGTTAGGCAGGCCATCTACTCAATAACATCCTCTAGACAGGCTGTATCCCTAGGGAATGGAGGAGTGTAATGGTTATCCCTCTATACAAAGGGGTCCATCAACAGGCCCATCGACGGAACTATAGACCCATAAGTTTGACTAGTTTTATATGCAAGGACATGGAAAGAATTATTATGGACCTGATAAAGACACAGGACATCTTTAAACACTGGACCTATCCCAGTTTGGTTTCGTCAAGGGCAGGTCATGCCTTCTAAACCTGGTGGACTTCTTCAAGGAGGTCACTAGATCCATGGACAGGGGCAACATGGTATATACTGCTTATCACAACCTAGAAAAGGCATTTGACATAATACCTCACTCAGGTATTATAGACAAACTCACATGTTTAGGCATAAATCCCTACGTCATCCAATGGATGGTCAACTGGCTCATGGATAGGACACATAAAATTAGGGTGGGAGAATCCACCTCCCCCACAAGGCCTGTTACTAGTGTCTCACGGGTGTCTCACTGTGACTGACTCTGGCTGACTGAATTTGCTGATGACTACAAACTGGGTGCAATCACTGAATCCCACAAATATGTAGATATCCTCCAGGAGGGTCTCATACAGACAAATAAGTGCCAGAGCCATAGCCTAAAACTCAATATAAAAAAGGCATAATTATACCCTTTGGGAAGATGACCATCCCTGTTAATTACAGCATTGATAACACTACCATAAGAACAAATTCAGTGGTAAGGTCCCTAGGAATTCAGGTTGACAAGAAACCTGAACTTTGATTGATGTGTGTCCATAAGAATATCCTTCTATGTGTCACACATACATAAGGACATGTAATCTGAGCTATGGAGATCATGATACCACTCTACTCAGCTCTTATTAGACCAATAATTGAGTACAATGACCTTTTGGCATGTAGCTGACCAAGCATTTGCAACAGTTGAAGCAGCCACAGAGGCTCCTCAGTAAAAGAACACTGAGTGTAAATAACATGTCCTGTGAAGATCACCTCTAAGCCTTGTCCCTGTACTCAGTCTCCTTCAGACTACTGAGGGGTGATCTATGTCTAACCTACAAGGCATTCTCTGATTCAGCCCTGATGGATATGCTACACATTTTCAAAACAAACAGCATTAGGGTACCTGATCTCAGGGTCTAGATCTGAACATAACCAATAAAGAACCATCAGTCTGAGGTAAAATAAAAACAACAAATAAAAAAACTTCAAATAAGCCATGTCAGCAAGGTAAATAATAGAGTTAACAAACAACACTGTACTAACATACCACACAGTTTATTAGCCACATTCATCAGAAGACTTCTTCAGAATACATCAGTCAAAAAAACTCTGAATGTTTAAATACTCAATCTTCCAATCAAGCAACATTTTATCAATTAAACAACTAAAGCTAAAAACATTGGCTAAAGTCATTCAGCTAATTATTCAGAAATACATTGAATAAATTTAAAACACCTTATAATTTATTTACAAAAATCCTTCTATTTTTCAGAAAACATATAATATTAACCATGTCATTGAGTCCAGGGGCCTTCTCAGCACATAACTTAATTTGTCATAAAGCTTCTTTTTGTTCTAAGTAATTTTTGAGATCCTCTCCCCTAAGATCCAGGTACCCCTGTTTAATGACCGAAAAAAGAAACTTCTTATAATTTGGACACCTCAAAGTATGCTTAAATAAAGCATTTAATATCCTTCTTTTTAATACAATAATGGTTCTCCCTAATACGTTCAAATAACCCCCATATATTACATCTGTGCTTCTTCAGGGTACCCTGCTTTTTATGTTGGGATGACCACCAGGGGGTTATTCCTGATTCCCTTTTTAATTGTTGCTAGTCTTAAAATTCACAGTTTATGGTCCTTGGAAAATCATGGGAACCCCACATTTATGGCTACATTCCAGTTTTATAATTATTACATTTATATGTTTGCGAGTTAGAAATGTTGGGGGTAGCAAGATAGCTTACAGAATATAGCTACATGACTTTTTTGTTATGTTTACTTTATAATCTGGCAGGTTTTTTTATTCTTTTCTGGTCCTGAAACTTAAATTTCCTGCTGACGATGGAAAGTGAGACTGAATGTGTTTGACCCAATAGAACAGTGGTTTGATTATGAATTTATAGATTCACTTTGCTAAAAAAAATGTTGAATTGTTTTAGAGATGTAGATGAAACAGTTTTAGCATTTTATAGTCCATATTGTTTGTTTTAATCTGATTTGCATGTATCTTCTAGCTTCTGTGATCCATATCAGCAAAGCTATGATAAAGTTTAGATCAGAACACATCTTTAGCGGGGGAGTATATTAGCTATGAAGATTATTATGTATAATCAGTACTGTGCAGTGCTGAGCACTCAGGCCTCCTCTATGTTATATTTTTTTACTGCTTTGTCAGGAGAATGTGTGCATTTCCTTAATTTGCCTTGTTTACTTCATTGATTTCTTAATTGACTGCAGCTCATTTCTCTTCCTGTGAACAAGGATAACATTTTCCCATGGTGGAAATGCATTTTTAGCCAGTGAGATATATTTCTGTTGTTTGATAATGGTATGGTACCGTATCATATACAGTGTTAGGAAGCATGTGACTAAACTCCATATGCACATGTATTATTATTGTTTTTGTTATTATTATTATTATTATTATTATTATTATTATTATTATTATTGTGAATCAGCTGACTCACGTCATAAACTGCAGGGTCCTATACACAGACACAAACAAAAATCAATAACTAAATAATAATTATTATTTTTCATTGTGATTTTCTGCATGTTAATATTGGAAAATATGTGTAGGAAGGAGTGATTTTCAGGAAGAAACAAATATAATTATATTTGGTTTCCTTAAACATAAACATACTAAAGATAATCATTTTATTTGAATTTATTTGTTTGTGTTTTCTTTATTTGTATAATTATAATAATGTGGATTAATAATGTGATTAAAAATATAATGAGAATGATGTATACACATTCAGAATATAATATAATATAATGAGATTAAACATATAAAATGATGTCAACAAATACCTATTCATACCTTACATCTCCTTACTCTCCGTTCTTTGCTCACTTCCTTAATTCTATTAATTTCTCTTCCCTTGTTTTTTGTCTAAATATACCATAAGCCTGCTTTTCTCTCAGTTCATATTGCAATTCCTGTTTGTATTACACTAACTTACCTTTAATATCTCTACAAACTGGCTAAAATTTCTATAACTATTAAATCATTGTCATATAACTTTTACCTATTCATAAGCAATGTTTTCATATTATGTCTAATTTGGTATAATTATTTAAACTGTATTTGTTTTTTGTAATACTTTGGAATTTTTCTCCCAGTGCCTCCACTGCTACCCAGTTGGGATTTTCTGGTAATCAAATGTCAATAAAGAAATAAATACATTTTTGTTTTATATAATTCCAGAAAATATGCATTGTAAAACCTGGTCTTCACTAAGAATTACCATAAGGTCTTACGATAAATGTACACTTACGATAAATGTAGATGTTCAAGTGTATTCACTGTTGCAGTCCTGCATTCCCTCCCTCCAGCCCCCTTGTTTCTCCCTCTCCTCTCTATGGCTATTACTCACCCCTTTCAGTGGTGTTGGTATTTACTTTTTACTGGTGGTGTTTTCCCCAGCATAACTTAGCTCCCTGTTTTGGGGCTCCTGACATTTGGGGAAGAAAAACTGGATGTAATGGCGTTGGCTGCCTGTTTTTATACCCCTGATGACCTGACGTCAGTCCTGGAGCGACAGGAACCGACCCAGAAATGCTGAGTCTCTGGTATTCAGGCCGACTGAGGGCTACATGCAGGCAGATAACCAAAGCATGATGACTGCAACAGTGAATACACTTAAATATCTACATTTATGGTAAGTGTACACAACTGTACTTTCCCCTTCCTATGGACTCACCTTAGTTATCCTCCCTGGATACTGGAGCCAACTCCGGATCTCCTGTCTCACCCATTAGAGATCCAATATCCCAATGTACAGGCCCTCAAACTAACTGCATGGTTTCTCCACTTCCAGTAATGGTTATACACCCCAGGCTGTCTTCCTACATGAACTGATAGTGGAACAGAGAGATAAGACCTTGTTTTAGTTTCCTAATAAGATTATAGCTACTCAGTAATGTAAAAACTCTCTATAGAAAAGAAAAAACATGCAGGCTAGAAAGCATTGTAAAGTTCCAGAATATGTATCCAAGAGAAGGAAGTGGGTAAAAACCTAAAACTCTTTGATACTCTGGCATCATGGAAGATCATTCAGTGTTTGGTTCTACTGACATTAACCTGCTGATGATGCAGCTTATATGTCTCAGCTTGAAAACACATGGAAATCTGAACAAAAGGCTCTTGAAAAGTAGATACATGTGGCCAAAACCCTGGACACTAAATTACTGTAAAAAAAAAAAATATATATATATATATATATATATATATTATACTGAAAAACATAACTCCTACCACTTTCATGGTGATTGTGGGATACCTTACACAAGTTTAAAAACTGACAGTGACAAAGTGATGCAAAATATAAACATATTTCATTATGAAGCAACAAAGTCTAATCTCGTATACACACCTCTGTACCCTGAAGCTAAATAGTCGAAACAATAATCCAAAATGCAAGCGGGTACAGTTCAGACAGAAAATGTAAAAGCAAAGGTCCTGAAATAAATGAACTTCTTAGTAAAATCAGGATTATGAGATGACACATCACTGCAGGAAAAAGCCACTAGCCAAGCAGTCTGGCATAGGATTAAAGCTATGAACTGGTAATGACCTGGTTTCTATATGCCATGGTTTGATTCCTTCAGTTTTAATTTGCTTATTGTTTGACTATAAACAAGTATTCCTGAGCTGAGTTTGAAAAAATTCCCTGTGAATGGCTGTTCTACCCTGGTTAACAAATACAAACAAAGAAACAAATAAATAAATAAGTACAATATACATTTGCACTACGAAAACAGTCAAGCGATATTAGGAATTCTGTCACCATCATTCTGTTTCATAATAAGACAATCTAGCAAAACAACATCAAGGCACTATTACAAGCAGGAAGTCTACAAGCACCAATTAAACTGAGATGAATCAACTCACATGGGACATAAACTGCAGGATCCTATACTCATTCACCAGCACAAATAAAACTGCAAACTACTTCTTAAGGATCATCGGCTATATCCTGCATACCAGTGCTCCTTTGAAAACGTTCTGAGCTGAACATGCACCGTGACCTTGGATACCTATCACCATAAGCACATTATACTCTCCATGGTAGCTAGATGCCAGAATGCACCAGCATGCTTCAGGCAGACACTGGGATCCTACCATAACCACTCATTTTCTCCTTATAACTTTTTTTTCCCTTTTCTTTCCTACTCTGCTGATTAATGTCTAGAGTCATCACATCTAACAGTTACATGGCAACCTGTATGGGATATCATAATTCATTTATTTAAGTGAGGCAAAGTCTTATAGTCACCATTTTGAAGCAATCACTTCTGCCCATGATACAACATTATTCTGTTAAAGCACAGCAGGTACTTGAGACAAACTATACCCCATGCACAACTGTGAAAACAGTGATGTAGAACTCAGTAATAAGTAGAATCTAATGAACACAGCATGTGATAGGCATATATACAATGGCTGTAAACTGGACTGGATCTGTGGCAAAATGTGCCATATGTTGTGCAGTCCAGTGGCCTTCTGTACAGATAAAACTTGAAGGAACTCTTAAATAAGGCCTTGAAGCCAGTGCGAAAGTCATTTCCAAAATCAGACGTGCGGTAAGCAAAATGATGCCTAAAGGATGTTCTGTATGTACATCCTATGATCACTTGGAGTCAGTTATTGGCTGAGAATAGCTAGCAAACTTAGCTGAAGAGTAAGATGTCACATGACCTTTCAGTTTAACTGTGAATGAAACAATATAGCAATAACCCACGCCTGGGTGTGGGTAATGCTAAATTTACCCACGGTTGGCGTGGTTTGGTCCCGAGGGCGATGCCCGAGGGACCAAACAAAGCCAACCGTGGGTAATTTAGCATTACCACCCAGAAGTGGTTATTGCTATTATATGACATTATTTAAGAAAGAAGCTATTACTTTTCTTAAATAATGGCATAGTATAATGCCTGTTTACTGCCCTTCCGCAGATGTCTGGCATCGCGGCGGTTCTGATGTACTGCGCGCCTGCGCGGTACACCAGAGCTGTGGGCAAAAGCAACGGAGAACGCAAGATCTCCGTTGCTTTTTAGTGTTTTGCTATGTTAAATGAGTTTAACATAGTGAGACAGTTTTAAAATAAGCAACGGAGATGTCCGTTGCTTATTTTAAAACTGTCTCGCTATGTTAAACTCATTTAACATAGCTAAAAAAAGCAACGGAGATCTTGCTTTCTCCGTTGCTTTAAAACACTGTCTTGCTATGTTAAATGGGTTTAACATAGCGATACAGCTTTAAAATAAGCAACGGAGATCTCTGTTGCTTATTTTAAAGCTGTCTCGCTATGTTAAACCCATTTAACATAGCGAGACAGTGTTTTAAACGAGTTATACTAAGGGAAAAAGTCCGGGCGACCGGACCTTTTTCCATTAGTATAACTCGATTTACAACGGGCATGCTGGCCAATCAGCGTGCATGTTTTGGGGGGGGTCATGGTATAATATAGCAATAACCCACGCCTGGGTGTGGTAATGCTGGATTTACCCACGGTTGGCATGGTTTGGTCGAGGGCAAGCCGAGGACCAAACAAAGACCACCGTGGGTAAATTCAGCATTACCCACACCCAGGCGTGGGTTATTGCTATTATACTATGGTGTTAGTTTGTTTTGTATTATCTTTGTATTGTTGTTATTTAGGTTTTTGTTTGCTTTTCTTTGTATTCTTCCACTTTTTTTTTGATAAAATAGTCCACACTTTCAGTTTGTGTTTATTGTTTATTTTTGTTTTAATTGAAATACATGTTATTTTTTAATTTTTCAGGAAATGTTAGGAAATAATTATATTAGTAGATATAGCTGTAAAGCTTTTGGTATGTCTTCATAGTTTTAAAGCTTTTGGTATGTCTTCTTGTTGTAGTTTCTTTTATATTTCTGTATTGGTTTTGCCTTGATGGTTGTCTATGTTCATATGTTGGCTTGAGTTCTTCTTAGTTTAGTATCTGTAATGAGAAATTGTGTTTATAGTTAATCTTATGTTTATATATTGCATCCTATCTATCTATCTATCTATATATATATATATATATATATATATATATATATATATATATTTATACATATATATATGGTTTTAGTATACATTTAGAGTTTACTTACTTATTTTGTTGGGTTTCTATGTTGTAGACGTTTATTGTTCCATAGTTTATAATCTGTTGTTTGTCTTGTGGTTTTTCTGATTCATTTTCCGGGTATGGATGTTCTGTGTTATGGACTTTCATTTTTTTTTTCTTGGTTCGTTGTCTGTTGTGTTATTGATATTGTCTTCATGTATTGGATTTTTTGGTGTTTCTTGTGTTCCAGATATTATTTTTCCCCATGTTTTAAATTCATCTACTGAAGGTTGATAATACGATCTTAGTGATGCTTCACTTTTACGTCCTGTGACAGTCATTATTTGTCTTGCTTCCATCCCCAATTGTGACAGTAATGTTACTGCTGTTGCTCTTAAGGAGTGGTTTGTGTATCTCTTTGATAGGTTTGCTTGTTTGCAGATTTGTGGTAACATGTTTGCAAGATAGTTTTTTCCCATTGGTTGTGTTGTGTACCATGTATCCATTTTGTCAAGTACATGTTGTGGATATTTTTTTGGGTGGAGGAACAGTTGTTTTGTATTAGGTGGCCTTTTTTGTAAGTATTTTTTGAAACTTTTTACAGGACATAAAGGGTCTGTGCGGTTTTCGAACATGAATCCTCTTAGCAAATGTTTTGTAACATCATAATGTTCTTTGTGGTTTTTTGTATGTTCGTTAAAATTTTTTGTTACATATTCTGTGCCATCTATATCTTTGTTTATTATAAAACTGTCTTCTGTGAGGTATTGTACTCCTTCATTCCCATGTCATGCGAAGTAGTGCTGTATATCAAACCAGACTTTTCTTACGAGTCCATCTCCTGTGTTTGGGGAAAGTGCTTGGCTGTTTCTCAGTTGTATTTCTTGTATTGTGAGTGGCTGGTGGTGTTCTGCTGTATCTTTTCCTTGTCTTCTGTAATTTTTAATTACTGACTAAAATACGTTATTTGCATTTGTTAGACATATATCTGTTATGATGTTAATCTTTATATTTAATGGTGGGTTGTTTATATATCTGTTTAGTCCCTGCACGTAAGGATACAAATGCACTTATTACGTATTCTTCTCCTTTTGTGTTTCATACTGTAGCATAGAATTCTCTAAGTATTGTGTTTAATTTTTCTGGTGTAATAGTGTGGAAGTCTATGTTGTAGTTTTTTTGTTTTTTCCAGTTTTGAAATATGTTTATAGCCCACTGTGTTTGTTTTCTTGTACTTAATTCTTCTTTTTCTAATTCTAGTGTTTCTATTTGTTTAAGAGATTTTTCTGCATGTCTTTTATGTTCCTGAGTGGAATAGGCTTTTAATGTTTTTTTACCTTTCTGAAGAGTATGGCTTCTCACACTGTTGTCTTCTATAAGGGCCGTGTTATGCTGTAGTAATTCCTGTTCTTGTGGTTGGAGAATTTCCTTGCTTGTTGATGGTTTCATTGTGGTTTGTGGTATGTTCTTAAATATTTCTTCTATTTCAGAGTCACTTATTAGTTCAAAGTTTACTTCCATTTTTTTTATTATTTTCTATCTATGGTGTCTCTTGTTTGGGTGTTTTTTCCTGTCTGAGTTTGCAGTGTTTCTGTTTAACAGGGCTCATGCAGGTTTTTGAAGGGATGTAATCAAAAGGGCTAGGTGGTGCTTGGTATAATATAGTTTAAGCAGTGTAGAACTTTATAACGTGTAGTTATGTTTTAGTACTTATAGGTATGTTTGAAATGTGGTGTAGTTTTAATTTGTATTAATTTTTTTAAAATATGTAGTTTTACTAATTGGTCACTAGATGGTGGTGTTGTATGCGCTTTTAGAAGGTATATGCTGATGTGGAAGTTTTTGACTTTGCGAGGGATGTGTGCTGTGTTTACTTTTAGTATGTACATTTTTGGAGTTGGTTGTATATAGCTATTGTAGGGAATATAGCTGAATGAATGGTTTTATCACAATGATTGCTTTTATTGTATTATAAGTGGTGGTTATGTAGTGTGTGTGGTGTATTTGCGACTGCATGACATTTTATTTTATTAGTGTTCGAGGTGAGGGACTGAGGATTGTAATAAGGGAATTGGTTAGTTTTGTGTGATTAGGTGTAATTGTTAGGTGTATTTGGTGTTACATTTGGTTATGTTTATTTGCTGTTGCCGCAGCATGATATTTTCGCGACCGGACTTCTTCCGTTATTTGTTGTACAATTTAGTATGTGCACGCTGGTTGGATTAGCCAATCAGCGTGCATGTTTATCGGCTTTTGCGAACATTGCATGGTATAATATGCAAGTATCAAGGTCTTAAATGAATTTATGGCCACCACTGGCAAGCAGTGTACATTCCACATCACAGGGGTGATGAGATCCATTAAAAATGACCTAGCTACACTGAGAAACTATACCGGTGCTGGTGGTGACTGGAATCCGTATCATACAATCTAAAAGAAATGCACTGGAGAAAAGCAGATAGGAAAACATCAGAGCAAAGATTACCACTTCAAGATCAGATGTTAGAATCACACAACTGATCTGAGAAGTGTTCTTAACTTACTCAAGCCTAAAATGACTTTTTTGTATTCTTCCATTTCACACCTATACCTCCTTATGGCATCTTTAACTTTTCTGGATCTGATGTACCAGCTAATGAAAGTCAGTATTAGAAAGGGCATGGGGTTATTAATAACATGACACTAAGATTGTTAGTCTAGGATGTCCTGCAGTAGAAAAATTAATCTTTGTTTGTCACTTATCATTCATCTTTTCAAATTTATGTTCCTTTTCATAACTGAGAGCTCTACATGTTATTGAGGGGTATGCTGTGAAACACCGATGTGGGAGGCGTGATAATTCAGTGTTAATGCTTGTTTATATCACACTGTATGGAAATATTTCTAGTTGTTTGCTAGTAATTATTAAAATAAGCAATCTTTCCACATGTACTTAATACTTCAAAAACGAATTGACTTACAAACTGTTGCATAGCATTAAAGTGAAACCTTAGATGTTGTTGAAGAAACTGTCTTGGATATTTGCACTGTAAGTTGCACATCTTGAAAGATATCTAGTATTAATTGTTTTGCTAATTATACAATTAAGTATATGTTTTCATATTTCTGTAAATATCTCACTAAACATGCCCTTGTTAAGGAATTTCTTGTTACGTGAAAGCTTATATATGGTTAACAAAAATGTTTTAATAATATATGTCTTTGTTGTACAGTTTTCAAGATATGAAGCTTTGAGAAAGTTTATAAAAATGTAACTTGGGGTTTGTGTGCATTATAATATACTTCAAAATTTATGGAAAAGACTGATTGCACTAACTCTTATCACAATAAAGAATACTTCTTGCTAATGACATTGCTATCTGTACCTTTTTAATAACTTGTATTGTTCACAAAATATTTGCATTTGTTTATCTTATGCTTTTTAAGTTTATTTTTCAGAAAATTTTCTGGAATGCAAGATGAGTGTAAGCTGCTAGAGGTGTGATATTCCACACCACATACATGCTAATGAGTTAAGGTGGTGGTAAGTCCTTCAATTATGGTGTGTTATCCAAGGGACTGGTATGCAGCAACACCCAGGTTAAGTCAAATACAGAAATACTTGCAAAAAGTTGTGGACAGAGATACAGGATGGTGTGGACATGTAGCACTGAAGCTGATTGAGTAGTGGGCATGTACCACTGAAGCTGACTGAGTAGTGGACATGTAGCACTGAAGCTGATTGAGTAGTGGACATGTAGCACTGAAGCTGACCGAGTAGTGGACATGTAGCACTGAAGCTGATCGAGTAGTGGACATGTAGCACTGAGGCTGACTGAATAGTCCATGACACATACGGGAAAAAAACAATATAGGCTACTGATCTCCACTTAAGAGTACTTGTAGCATATACTATACACAGCATGGACCTAGGTGTACCTCAGGACTGAACATGGTTACATTTAGATGAAGTGGCCTTTTAACCTACAAGAAGATCATTACCACCACCACTACCACCCCCTCCATGGGAAAGCCTTTAATGTAAAACAAGTAGGTTTTACTGCAGATTTATGGATGGCAAGAATTTTGAGGCCACTGATCATTTTAGTTGTGAATCTCTCTGGCCTCTCAAGTTGAGTGATATGTTTAGACCAGTACATGGCAAAAGGTGCACTATATTCAACAATGGCTGTGGTGATATATGAGTAAAAGTGAATTAAGACTTCATCGGATTTATTGGATTTATTGGAGATGTATTTGAAAATCTGATGAGCCACATATAAGGTTTTCCGAACTACTGTAGAGACATGATGGTCATATGATAAGGAAACATTAACACGAGTGCCTACATGTATTTATTTGCATTTGTGGATAGTCTGTCTGAGTAGAGCCCCATTTCAGCAAATGTACAGGTAGAAAAGCTCCACAAATTAAATACATATAGTTCAACTTAAATTAGTATATAGTTTAAAAAGATACAATATTTACATGGTGGAAAGTATAAATTTGTATACTGAGTCTTAATTTCAGTGACCTTTACAGTTGTAAAGATCAGTAATATAAAATGAAATTAGATGCTTTATTTGCAAAACAGAGTGAAACATACCATAGTACTACTTTGTAAAGTTTTTGAGATAGTCTAGAGAATTTTTATCAAGATGCAGAGAGAGCATTAACTACAGCTCAGAAATGCCTGGGCTTGATAGAAGCCTGACACCTTGGACTTTGGCTTTTACAGCCCTTGGCAGAATGAATAAATATCCTGCATGTTTGTGCTTAAGAGAGAACTTTAAAAGTACTTTTTTGCACGTTTTTTGTTTTCTTCTTTTTCCTTATAAACGTACAAAATAGAACATGTATTTTTTGTAACTGTTACCATCAGTGCTCCTTGAGGCTTACACAGGTGGTATATGCATTAGCAGCTGGCAAAACAGCTCAGTGTGCAGAAATAGATTTTAAAGGCAGACATAATCTCTAATGCAATGCCACAGTGGTACAGCGGTAGCATTGTTGCCTCACAGCAAGAGGTTCTTCTGTTCGATTCTCGACTGGAGTGCCTTCTGTGTGGAGTCTGCATGTCCTCCCCGTAGTCGAGTGGCCTCCGAAAAATACGCGTGAATGGACATGCCTTTGCTGAAGGCTGGGCATCGGGCTGGCAACTTGGCACCATAAAAATCTTCTGCCAGTCATTAGTGGACCAGAGTTCTACTGTGGAGACCCCTAACCGGGAAAAGACAAACAACAACGTAATCTCTAATGCAGACACCTGTGTGGCAACTTACATCTTCTGTATTCTTCACACTGAGCATGCTCACATTGATTACTCCAGCTAGTGTGGGAGTTGCCACAATCAAAGCTACTGGAAGTGATAACAGATGACCTCCTAAAATTTACTTTACACATTCTTCAAGCTGTTAAAAAACACCAGAAACTTAGTTTATTATACAGAAGTAAACACTATCTTACTAACAGAACTAAGAAAAACACTGCATCAACTTATTAACATCTCTCCTTTATGCCTCCCCATCCTGACTATCTCTCAAAACACCCAAAAATGAAACTAGACAGTTGATATAACAGAATTGCTATATTTGCCACCAATCTGCCTACAAAAAGTCATCACTGCACAGCCTTAAAACAGCTACTCTGATTAGAGGTCCCACAATACTGTACGTGCTCACAACTACATATTGCCCATAAGCTAAAATTGTCCAGCACTGCAAAAAACATAAAATATTATTCCCCAGCAAGGGAACTGCACTCTCAAAATAAATCACCTATACTCATCAAAAATGTAATAGTATTGCCTGTGACACACTCACTCCTGCTATTTCCCAAACTGTGGAACACCCTACCACTACACTTAAAGCAAACTGAAAAATTAAAAGGTTTCAAAAATCTACTTAAACAATACCTAAATAACTTCTGAATATACTTGTGCTCAACACAGACTAATACTTTAACTGAAAGCACCAAAAACTACAATTTAATTTACTACTTACTATTTAACTGCATGAATACAATTTTCTGCATCCCATGCTCTGATTCAAAATCCAAGATTCTCATATCATTTCTCACTCTTGTAAGTTTATCAAAGTACTAATCAGCTGTGACGGATCTTTTTCATTTAACCATATCTGTCTGCAGGACTTTCTATCTTTCCATATCAACTTGATCTCTGGCATCAAATCAAAGTATCCAATTTTATTACTCACAAATATCTATTATTTTATTGTAAAGTAACATGTAATATATGTCAATCTAGGTATATCACAATATTGCAGGATATGATTTATGTTTATGGACTGTACTGAAAGTTTTTGATTAATCCTATGACTCTATTCTGCAATTGTTAGCATGTGTAAATTGTACTCTTTATATCAATGTTTGGCATCGTGTAATTTGGTGTACAGCTTTCCTCCCTGGGCCTCCAATAAAAAAATATTTTTTTGCCAAGTTGGACTTTCCCAGTCAGCAAATGGAAATAAATAAATACAAATCCCATACAAAGCTGTTACCATTGTGTCCCTAATGTGTTTCTGCAAATGGGTGCCTATAACTACCTACAAAACTTTCTTTTTTTGTACTGCTGTCTCCTGGCATATTCTCTGATGTATCCAACTAAGGAGGACTTGCTGAAATTCCTTCTGAACAGTAAAATAGAGACTGAGAAAAAGGTGCTACAACTACAAC